>NC_048231.1:25069095-25084615 GCF_002007445.2 Ailuropoda melanoleuca
TTTTTTTTTTACATTTAAGGACTTTAATTTTATTTTTTAATGTTTCAAACTTTCATTTAAATTCTAGTTAGTTAACATATCAGATAATATTACTTCCGGGAATAGAATCTCATGCCTTTATTTTATATCAGTGTTATTTTGGGTATTAAAACATTTTTAAGAGCAAGGTGGCCAAAAGAGGAAAACATTTAAAAATTGAGGGTGGAGAGCAGGTAAAATTTAAAAAGAGAAATAAAAAGAGTGCACATCCATATTTATGAAGAAATACATAGAAAACTGTAAATTTGGGATGAGACAAAAATTAAAATGCATGGAATATTAAATACTTTCATAATGCTAAAATATACATATTATAGAAACGGAAAGCCCTCATTCCTACCAATGAAATCCTATCTAGTTTGCACCCCCTGTAGTTACTATGACATTTGGACGAATATCTTCTCATGAAAGTATGGTTAAATGGTACAAAACACCAGAAGTCAGACCTAGTTCTAACTTATGGGGCGGGGAGGTAAGAAAAAAAAAAAAAGAATATGATGCTTGCCAATTTTATTTCCTCTTGTCAGAATCAATATAATGTGGATTTTGAGAGGATGTTTTAAACTGAGTTAACTCTGGAGTCAGTGTAAACCCAGTTTTCAGTGCTGGCCACTATTACAGATGTTGAGGAACCCATATCAAATGCCCCACTGCCATGGAGTTCACTCTATTGTGGGGTTGGAGATGGGAATGAGGGAGCTGAAAATAAAAATATATACAAACTTTGAGTTATAAAATAAATCAGTCCTGGGGACATAGCATATCGCATGATAACTATCATCAATAATATTGTATTGGGTATTTAGCTGCTAAGACAGTAAATCTTAAAAGTTCTCGTCACCCAGAAAAAACTATAACTTTGTATGGTGACACATGGCAACTAGACTTACTGTGGTGATTATTTTGCAGTGTATACAAATATTGAATCAATGTGTTGTGGACCTGAAACTAATCTAATGTCGGGGAAGTTCAGGATACAGACAATAAAGAGCTAAGGGAGACCTGGGACGGGAGGCTAGGGGGCATCTGCTCTAGGAAGGTAACATTTGGTCGGAGACATGCAGCAGTGAATGAGCCCTGTAGATACTTGGGAAAGATCATTCCATGCAGAGGGAATAGCAAGTAAAATATGGGACAATACTTGTGTCTGAAGAGTATCGAGGAGACCAGATGGCTGGAGCTGAATGAGCAAAGGTGGAGAGTGGTGGGACCAGAGTTCAAACAAGTAGCAAGAGATGAGATACCCAAATCTTTCAATTGACTGTATGGATTTGGGGTTTTAATCTGAGTCAACTGGGCAGCTATTGCAGGATTTTGAGTGGAGAAATGACATGATCCAACAACTTTTTTTCTGAGGTAAAATGACATATAACATTATA
Organism: Ailuropoda melanoleuca; assembly: GCF_002007445.2. Classification (NCBI taxonomy): domain Eukaryota; kingdom Metazoa; phylum Chordata; class Mammalia; order Carnivora; family Ursidae; genus Ailuropoda; species Ailuropoda melanoleuca. The sequence goes on from NC_048231.1 coordinate 25,070,514, forward strand.
TTAGTTTCGGGTGTACAACATAATGATTTGATAGTTGTATATATTACAAAATGATCATTAAGTGCAGATAATAAGTTTAATAACTAGATAAAAGTCTAGTTTCCCTCTTCACCATATAAAGATACATAATATGCAATATAGTATTATTGACTAAAGTCACCATACTATACATTATATCCCCATGACTTATTTATATTATGACTGGAAATTTACACCTCTTGCCCCCCTTCTCCCATTTCATCCAACCCCCAACACCCCTGCCCTCTGGCAATCACCAATTTGTGAGTTTTGTTTTGTTTGTTTACTTTAATTTTTAGTTTCCACAGATGAGTGAAATCATATGTATTTGTCTTTCTTTGCTTGACTTATTTTCCTTAGCATAATATCCTCAAGGTCTATTCGTGTCATCACAAATGGAAAGATTTCATTCTTTTTTATGGCTGAGCATTCCATTTTACACACACACACACACACACACACACACACAATCTATTCATCCATCAGTGGACACTTTGGTTGTCTCCATATCTTAGCTATTGTAAACACTGCAATGAATGTGAAGATGCATTTATCTTTTGAATTAGTGTTTTCATTTTCTGCAGATAAGTACCAGAAGTGGAGTTCTGGATTATGGTCACTCTGTCTTTAGTTTTTGAGGAAGCTCCATACTGTTTTCCACAGTGGATGCTCCAATTTACATTCCCACCAACAGCGCATGAGGGTTCCCTTTTCCTTACATCCTTGCCAACACTTGTTATTCCTTGTCTTCCTGATGCCAGTCACTCTGACAGGTGTTACGTGATTACCTCATTGTCATTTTGATTTGCTTCTTCCTGATGGTGTGATGTTGAGCATCTCTTCATGTGCCTGTTGGCCATCTGGATATTCATTGGAAAAAATGTCTGTTCTGATCCCCTACCCATTTTTTTTTAATCCAGTTGTTTATTTATTTATTTATTTTTGGTGTTGAGTTGTATGAATTCTTCATATATTTTGTATACTAACCCTATATGAGATATATGATTAGAAGATATTTATCTTCCCTTACCTTCAGTAGGTTGCCTTTATATTTTATTGATTTCCCTTGCTGCGCAGAAACTTTTTAATAATTTGATGCAACCCCAATTGTTTATTTTTGCTTTTGTTGCCATTGCATTGCGTTCACTTAACTTTTGAAGAGATCTCTCTAGCTGCTCTTGAAAATTGATCCCTGAAGGGCATGTGTGGAAGCAGAGAAGTGAGTGATTTGGCTTGTGCTGTAGTTTGGGTGAGAAATCTTGACACTGGTTATGGTGGACTTTTGGGGAAATAGTCAGATTCTGGATATATTTTGAAAGCATAGAAAAGTGAATAAGTGGAGTTAGATGTGAGGCTTAAGAACCCCAGGATGATGATTCCAAGATATCAGGCTTTAGCAGCTAAAAGAATGGAGTTGCCACTTATTGAGCTCAGGAAGGATGAAAGTGGAAAGGTTGGGGAGATGTCTACTGTGTATCTCTAGGGCTTGGAATTTTATAACAAGATTTAACAACTGTTGTATCCTTTCATCCAACAAATGGCTATTGTTCACAATGCACAAGTTGTTAATTTCTACTTACTACTGAGCACACATTTTGTTTCCGCAGCTAGATTGTAAATATCTCACAATATGAATTCAAGACTTATAACTCAATCTCTAATTATACATGGAATATCTCTGACCACCTAGTCTTGGCATATACATGCTTATGCCTCTTTGATTTAAGCTTATTTACATCTGGAAAGGGTCACATATCTTTAAGTCATAGAAGCACAATATGACAGAGCATCCTTCTGATATAAACTGAAGGCAAATTGAGGGGATGTGGTTCAGGATAATGTTGGTTGATGAGTATTTTAAGCTATGAAGCTTCCTTCCCTTTATGTTTCCCTTTTGTCTGCTTTCCTACTGGATCTAATTTGGGGTTAGTGTTCATCTATAGTTAATAATAACAATGATAATGATCATGATATGATCATAATTATAATACCCTGTAGTAGGACCAAAGGGATTGTTAGCATTATAACAGTATCTGTATTGTGTAGCAGTATCTGTATCCCATAGGTGCCTGCAAATTCTGAATTTTGTTGAAAAGGTCCTTTTATTTAGGGAAAAGTATATCTAAAAGACATTTTGGATGTGAAGGGATAAGCACCTCAATCATGCTCCAGGCCGAGACCCTTAACAATTGTTTTTCTATGTGCTTAGAGCACCAATCCCCCAGCTGTAGGTATTTCTTTCTGGACACTGTTCAAGTGACATGACCTTGGAGAGGCCTTTCTTGATCCCCCTATACAAAATAGTGTCCAACCTTGCTTCTCTAACCCCCTCTGTCCCATGTCCCCTATATTATTATTCTCAGTAGTGGTTATAAATACCTTTTATCATGTATTTGTTATTTAATGTTACCTCTCTTCCTACAATATCAATACCCTGATGACAGGGATTTCGTCTGGTTTCTGTATTGCTATATACTTGGTCACCAGAAAATGAGTTGATGTTAACTAAATATTTGTTGGATGAAGAGCTAAATGAAAGGCAAAGTTCAGGATGGCAAAAGTTGAGCAAAGAGACTGTAAACTGCTTTGGGAAAAAAATCGGGTCCACTGTTTGTTTTATTAGGAGGTGAGCAAGGTCTCTGGAAGAGATTTCAATGTCTGATCAGTTGCCTTCCTGGAAGCCGCCTAGAGGCTTGGGTTCAACTCTCATTGGGAATGGAGGGAGCAAGAAAGTTTTCCTTTCTGGTAGTGCTGACCTCTAAAACAGGGGAGCACTATGCACCCAGGAAATATTTGGTTCATCATTTACATTGACTGCCTCTAAGGTCAGCTTGTTTCAGTGGCTCTCTGGTAACCAAGATGCTCTTAAACCCAAAATCTCCCCACTCACGCAAGTGTATTTCCTTCGTGACATCATATTGCTTCCTATGTTAAACCTTGGCAAAATTCTCTGCAGGATTTCCCCCAGGTGGAGCTGGATGGTCATTGTGTCTATACCTTAAATCCATGCATTAGCTAGAGTATGGGGAAATAGAGAGCCACACATACTCAGCTCAGTTAGGGTGTGGTCTGAGCGGTGCCCTTGGCTCATCTCACTCTAGCTGGGCAAGATTGTAATCTGCCCTTCTGTATTTTTTCCTCCATTCTGTAAATCCTGGATGATCACCAGCGTTCATTCTCCTGCAGCAGGATTTTACACATTCTGTTTCCATGAATCCTTCTACGTTTCTCCTCTCCAATGAAGTTGTTTTATGCTAATAACCCTTAACAAGAGTGGGTGCAAGCAACAGGGACCCAGTGCATGGAGACACTATAAGTAAATGTTGTTTTCCATGTGGTTCTATATAGTAAACTGTTGTTCACAGTAATGTTTGTAGACTTCTACTGGTCTGTTTAACAGTAAATGAAAGGAGAGACTATGGCCTCATGTTTTGGACCGCATTGGATGAGCGAGGGCAGTAGTGGCAGGTCAGACAGGAGTGAGATGCATAGAAAACTAGGTGGCAAAGAAAGGTGTCGAGTGGAAACATGGCAAGGTATGCAATGATTAAGCGTTCTCAGATATGTTTAGGGGAGGGCACTGAACTTACAGGGGACTGAGTTAAGGAAGATAGGAAAACTAAGAGACACTCAAGTTATACTTAAAATAACAAAACTAGTTATTTTGTATTTATTACTGTATTCTAGGTACTGTACTGAGAATACATTTCATGAATTCTTGTATTTAATCTTCATAATAACACCATAGAATAAAACCGTACTCAGTGCTTCTATCTCTATGTTAAGTAGAACCGGCTTACTAGAAACCTGGGGATTTTTATCTACTCATGTTTTCGATTGGCATTTCCTTGAGCTCCCAGAAGATGTACATGGTCTTAAGAAGCGAGGGAACATCCTTATCAGCCTGCCTAGTAACTACAAAAAAGTTACCTCCCAGTGAGAAAACATCATTACCTTGGCACAGGCTGAAGGCTGCCACGTCCCCATTTGGCCATGAAGAATCCCATCTATGCTTAGTTTTTTGTGTATGTGAAAATTCCATTAAAATAAAAGTTGGAAGGTGATTCACATGGAGGTTTTAACAATTAAGGACAATTTTTTAACAATTAAGGACATGTCAAGGATCTGACAACATTTTTTTGTTGTTGTTTTCGTACTTAGATACACTCTCAGATTTTCACAATGGATGTTGTACACAATCCAAAAAAGCATTTAAAACAATGAATATTCAAGTGCATTAGCTTGATTGGACAGAAAACCAATGCAAATTGAATAGAACTGAGGCATTTGGGTCTAGAATTTGATCTCTGCTCCCATTTATCTACATGATTTGGCCCATTTCCTTTGCCTTCTCCTCAGCCATTCCTCAACTTTTATTTTTCCATTTTAGGATGTTTTGTACACTTAGTATCAGTTATTCTCCATTGATCCTACACTCTTTATTTATATTTCCCTCAATTAAACATAGTACCCTGAACCACTCAAGGTCATGTGGGTGATTGAAGAGCCTAGAAGTAAAATTCTTCTTCATTCATTAGTCTGTGCCTCTATTCAATCAGGAGAAAAGTAGCCTTTCTTTCCCTTCTCTTTATTCCATATTTCTTTCTCTAGCTAAGAGTCCAGGATAAATTTTGAGGGTCTACGAAATCAGCTGGATAAGTGGAGAAAAGTAAATGAAGTTACCAGAGTTGGTATGTCAGCTCTGGAAGATACATTTCTTAGTTATGTTCTCTCCTTCCTCAAACCCAAATAAGTCGCTTGAGGGATTAATTGTGGATCATGCTTGGCTAGAGGTATATTAAATGACTTCTACTGTTTCTTTTAACATTAACTTTATAGAATTTCAGATTCTATGTTGTTCAGTGATTATTACAGGTAACACTACGTGTATAGCTAAACAGAAGACATTGATCTTTCACTTACACAAAAACTCAGTGTGGGTGTTCAGCAATCAGCCTTTTGTGTGGTGGTGGAAGGTATCAGATTCCTCTGTCTTATGACTCCCTAATCCTATAGGGTGTCCTATACTGCTCTGCAGTTAGGTAGAAGATTGGGGAACGGTGTAGAGATGGCATACACTCTTCTTGTTCAAAATCTGTTATCAATAACTAGTCACATGGCACAAGAAGACGCCACCATTACTGAGGAACACAGTCCCTGCTAAGATAGCTTTCTATGGTACATATGAATTATGTTTGGGGAGTATAAAATACCAAAGTTGATTTTTCATTGGCCTAGAAACATAATTATACTCGAATCCATTTTTAATGACACAAATTCATATTAAAATCTTTCCTTAGGAAAAGAAGGAAAAGATCAAGGATAAACATACACGATTTTCCATTGCAGAAGAGAGAATCAACCAGGGAATTATCCTCAAACTCTGTCACAGAATTTTAGGGTAACTTAGGTTTGACCAGTTATATTCTTTGACACCTCTTTTTTCAATTAAATATTTAAATCCTATAATTTCTTTTTTTTTAAAGATTTTATTTATTTATTCGACATACATAGAGACAGCCAGTGAGAGAGGGGACACAAGCAAGGGGAGTGGGAGAGGAAGAAGCAGGCTCATAGCGGAGGAGCCTGATGTGGGGCTCGATCCCACAACGCCGGGATCACGTCCTGAGCCGAAGGCAGACACTTAACCGCTGTGCCACCCAGGTGCCCCTAAATCCTATAATTTCTAATTCAAATGTTAGAAGAGTTAAGAAATAATTTAGAGAAAGATTGCGCTAAAAAAAATATTTAAAATTTTATGTATCAGGACCTACTAGAATAACCAATGTGGGCATATTTCTTGGGCTCGTATGAACGAGCCCTCAGGATGGGCCTCAGCAAAACAAAGAGGATGAATAATAGATCCACCAGTGTTCGTACCAAAAGTGGAAAAGACTTTCAGGTCAGCTCCTCCGGCAATTAATAAATAGAACCTGCTGGTCTTAGTGCTGGCCATCGGTTACAACAATGGAAAACTGTTTTGGTTTGTTTGTTTTCTTAACTGTGGTTGCTTTTAGGGATACTATGGAGGCATCTCTAGAACTACAAAACGGGACGATAAGATTGCTTTTGAAAGTTCAACTTTTAAATCATAAACTATGTTGATATAAAAAAAAACAATTTAAAGAAATGCTGTAATTTCTGGCCCTTTAAGGTTTGCCTGTAACTCCAACAAATAAATTAAGGTGTCTAAATAAAAATGCACTCATCAGAGATGAATTGGACAGCCACGGAAGCACAGGAAAGGAAATTACACAGACAACATATGAGGTTCTACCAAAGCTTTGCAAGAGGGAAGGTGCAGTAGTCCGTGGTTCTAACGGGCCTCATCCTGCCTCCAGCTAACATGCTTTAATCAGGCCCTTCTAGTGAGGCCAACGGATGACTCAGGATCTGACTTCACCCTCAACAAGGAGAATCTAAGCTAGATTTTGCTTTCTGAGTAATTTATGAAGATGAGATACACCGATCTGCTGATGTGCATTTGCTAGACTTGGAGATAGTCGTATTTCTCATTAAAAAATAATAGATTTTTTACAGAGTTATAGATCAGCCTTGGTTGATGAATGCACTCTTGGTGTGCTGAGCAAATAAAATTCATAGCCCACAAGTTTGAGGGTCAAATACTGGTCTGAGATGAATTGACCAAGTTAATGAATGACAAAATCCCATATAGGCTTTCTAGGAGATGGTTTACTTGCTTTTCTCAAGTTTGTTAAAATCTCCTCTGTATTACTGCAATGGCTTAAACATTTGTATTTTTAAATTTTAGAAAAATCTGAATTGTCACATAATACCAAGGTCATTTTACCCAAATGAAAAAGGAAGAGAAAAAGAAAATTTAATAATTTAAATTGGATAGATCAAGAATGCCAATACCATATGTGTAAACTTTATTCTCTATTCCATTTTAGTCCTTAGAGAAATGTTAGTTATCTCTAGTTATTATTCCATGAATATATTTTGTAGATTATGTAAAAGTAGATAGCAGCAATAACTGCAGTGTTTTATCCATGTTAGTTCCTAAAGAAATGTGCCCTTTCTTGCCAGCTACCTTGTTTGGTTCAAGTAGACCAAATGTATTAAGCAAAGTTGCTAATTTTTAGCAAAACCATTACCGCATCAGTGAAAGTAAACATTCTTGTAGTGGTCCTTGCTGTATTGAAATAGAAATATCCCTTCTGAGTTATAATAGGATTTGATTACAGACACCTCTAGCTGTCAGGGACCTCATGTGGTTTAGGGACTATGTGCTGAATTCTAAAGCCTGAGTTCATGTCACTGAGGAGGGAGAAAGTCTGAGCAACCACTGTGTACATTATACAATGCCTGCACTGAGCTGAGAGCTCTCATGTCAATGGTGAGTGTGTGCCCCAGACAGAGCATGGATCTGTGCCCCCAATCCAATTATCCTTATCATTAATGGGAATCCAATTCCCTCTAACTTTTCATCACTCCTAGTCACCTGGGAGACCCACACAGGTTCATTTGCCAAGAATGTCAGAGTTTTTATTTTCACGCTGATGGAAATCAAACACAGTCACTATCCATTCCATCAAAAACACTAGTGAGGCCAATATCAGAATGCAGGGGGTCAAGATACCTCATGGCTCTAATTTCCACGACCTACATTTAAAAATTCCACTTAATGTAGGGAATTCACACGTGGTCTTACTAGATGCTAAACATAGCGATGCAGCCTTCATTGGGTGTGAAGAGTCCTGAGTTCTAGTCCTGCTGTACCTTTCATGTATAGCCTATAAAATTAGCTGCAAATTGATTTTGGTTCTCAGAATTTCCACCATCAAGAATCCCTGCTAGTTCCCTTGCTTCACAGTCTGAATGAGTTTGTTTACCAGAATTTACTAATAGGAAGCTACATGGGAAGTGAGAGTTGGAGAAATCCTATTTATTAACTGCCATTACGTACCAAACACACTACATACCTATTGGCTGTTGTATTCTCATGGCAACCCAATGATGTAGGTAAGCTTATCTCCTTTAATGGAAAAGAAAACTGAGTTTTATAGGGGTCTAAAAAGCTAGGGGTCTAAAAAGTAGTCCTAGGGCTTTGTAACTCTGCACTCATATTCTTTCCACACTACAAATTTGAAAATAAACTTTTAAAGAGTTGTCATAATAATTTTATATTTCATGATCAAATACAAGGTTTAGTATGATTTAGATTCTGGCCAGCATGTGATAATAAATGTCATCGTGAGAAGAAGGCCTGAATGATTGTGCATGCTATAAAACAGCCTTGGTAGGTCTAGAGTTATTGGAGAAGGTGCAGATAAATGACCTAAAGAAAGGGAGATGTTGTCATGGATGAAGCTGGCCAAGGGTATGTCCTATTTCAAATGGAGGCATTCTACATTTTGAGTGTAAAGGAAATCAATAACATGATCTGATTTGTGATTTAGACGAGGTGCTGGAAACCAGAAGCCCAATAATTAGCCTTCCAAAAGTCAGGCAAGAGGTAATGAGATTCTCAATAAATTCTCATCCTCTACAAACTTATCTGAAGGAAAACATACTCATTTACTTAGGTATCTGAAACACTAGTGTAGCTCAAAGTTGTGGCAATTGGCTAATACTTCCTTAAAAAAGCTTTTATTTTGAGAGAGTGAGAGATTCATAGGAGGTTGTGAAGAAATGGACGCAAAGTACTGTGAACCCTTCATCCAGCCTCTCTGTAGGTTGTAAAACTATTGGGGATACCTTTTTGAAAGTAAAAAACATATGCTTATTCAGGCTTTGCACTATATACCAAATTGATCATAATTCTAAAGTGATTATAATCTGAAAATAAGTAACAATATCATAAAACTACCAGGAGGAAAAAAAACATATATATATATACTTATAGCCTTTTGAATGACATTATAAATGTTAGACCAAAACCAAAAACCATGAAGGAAAATAATAAGTTATGATACGTATGTTTTTGAAAAGTTCTGTGTTAAAATATAAATTATGGAGTAGCCCCAAACCTACCCGTGATATTTCAGTCCCAACCATCAGCAGTTCCAAAGGCGTTGCCTGGCAGGACTCACGGGGGAATGTGGCACTCCACTCACCAGGCTCGTTGCTCAGGCAGAGCACTGAGTCTCTGAGAGGAGTTGCCGTCAAGGACTTACCCCTTGGCTGACCCTGTTTCTCCTAGACCTTACATTTCAGAGGCGACAAGTCAACCATTGTCCAAAACACAATGTGCACGTGACAAAGATGCTACGGAGGGGACTTTCTTCAAGTTTCAAGTGAATGTTTCCAAAACAGGGAGGTCAGGGAACGCTCCGCTGAAGGAATTCTAAAGAGCCGTCAGGAGGAAAGACCAGGCCAGGCAAGAGGGGAACATGGGCAATGGCCCGATGATAAGAGGGCTCATGGAGGAGGCCAATGGAGGGCCAGTGAATATTCTGGAGCACAGAAAAGGGTGGGTGAATTTCAGCAAGTACAGTTGGTCCTTCGGATGTAAACAGTGGCCAAATCGTGTAGTTGCAGGGGAAGCAATAGGATATGTTCAAAAAGGGTAGATAATAAAAGCCCCAATATTTCCCAGCAGGTAAAAAATTAGCATCTGTGTTGAGTGACCATTACCTATAGTCCAGAGACTATTAAAGAGTAAAGCTGTCAGATCCACATGCACCGTCCATAATGTGTTTCAGATTCCCCACTGGTCTGGGTCCCAAATCTGAAGGATAGATTTTGTTAATTTACCGTATAATCAAGTTTGAGATGTAGTTTGTGATACAAAGGCGGCTCAGTCTGTGTCACTTCCCCGAAGAGAATCAATTATTGATCTTAGAGTAAATATCTCTCTGTCTCTGTCTCTCTTTTTTTGGCTTGCCATGTTTGGCCCTAATAGTCTGATCCCTGGTTACTGCTCTTGAATCACAGGACCTGGATGTTTTCCCAGTGTGCCAGCCTTCCTTTTACGTAGGGCACTGAGCTTTTGTGTATAAGTTTTTCATCTCCCTCTGCCTTGTCCTCCTAAGAAATACTTCGCCACCCTTCACCTTAGGTAAATCTACTCTCAGAAACTTTTCAGTAATCCCCTTTCACCTTGACAGCAAAGCCATACTATTTCCTTTCTTTGCACATTGCATATTAATCATTCAAAAAATTCTCTCTCCAAATCTCTGATGGCATGAGAAGTATATAGTTTATATTTATTTCTCTATGCATGCTTAGCATGGTGGCTGCCACATATTTTGAATGAATGAATCATCTGTGCATGTATTTAAAAGATTGTTCTTTATTAGGAATTCCTGTTTTTGTACTATAGGAAGTAGAAAAGTTCTGATTGATGTACTATGGATCATTTTTGAATGACTACATGTAAGCCTATTTTAATCCCTTTATTCTTAAACTATTTGCATGGACACTGTGCTTGATACACATGGTCAGATTGAAGCTTCTGGAGGAAACAACCATGTTTGCCTCATATCTGTACTCCCAGGTAGTACCAACCATTGCTTATCAGATAAAATTTTTGCTCTTTAATTATTTATTTGTTTTAAAAAAGAACAAAACAAAACAAAAAAAAAAACAAGGACAGAGATTTAAGTGTGGGCTTTTTACATCTGATATTTAACCAAAGTCTTCTCTTGCTCACGGGGTTGAGTCTCCATACAAAAGCATTTTCTTCTCTTCCCACAGCCAAGCTGAAATGGAAATTTAACTCAGATTTTGTTCTTGACATCCCTACTTAGGCTGTTCTTAATAAATGCAGTTGTTATTTCTAAGTCAGTTGTTGTAATTATGTTTTTGTTGGCTTTCTTCATTATATTTCTTCTCCAGATGGTCCACAATTTAGGTTTTTGGCCTCCCTCCTAATATCAAACTATAGGAATATTACGCCATCTTCTTTTAAAAACAAATCTCAATTGGTTTCTTATTTGCCAATGGCTAGACCTTTGAAATTCCTCCTCCTGGGGCCCTTCGTATCTCAATGATTTCATTATGGAAGAAAGCCCCATGGGAGATCCTGTTTTTCATTTCAGTCTCAACAGCGTTCTGGCAAAACTCTGATACCATGGATTAGATTTTGACATCCTTACTTTCATATAAAACATTAGAAAAGCAATCTCCTCTGAAAATTCTGCTGAATTGAAACTCATGAACTACCTGACTCATGACAACATTAACTGGAAAACAAGGCCATTTTTTATAAAACAAAAAAGAATAGTGATATGCAAGTTTGCAGCTCAAACGCAAAGGCATTGTAAAGGGGGTCATGTCTATGCTTACATTTTTAATTCAAGAAAGGACAGCATAGATATATCAATTCTCTGACCTCAGTTTCCTTTCAAAAACAGAAAAAAAATAATAGTACACATCATCTCATTTTTCCCCTGAGGATGAGTTAGATTAATTTGTGTAAAGTGCTTAGAAAAGTGCCTGACTAAAATCATCCTCACCGTCCTCACCATCATCACCATCATCTCAATAAATGTTAACTACTATTGGTAGTAGTAGCAGTTTGTGTTGATATACTCTACTAACTAGCATTGAAGTTTAGCCATAGACACAAAACTACTAAGTGTTTACCTATAATTACTGGGATTTGCATATTTTCTTCCTTCTCTTTTATTTATTTGTTTCTTTTTTTTTTCTACATTTATTTTTCCTCCCTCTCCTAAAAGTAAACGAATAGTTAATAACCGAGATCATATGCAGTTGTTTTGTTTGTTTGTTTGTTTTTACAGGGTCAGCTAGTTTAACTTAATTCATGGACAGAACTGATCGTGGTTTAAGTGCTGCTCTGGGTGAGCATTTCAAACCTAACAGTGTAACAGTGAGAGAATAACTGGGACATAAATGGAAATTCCTGGCAAGAGAAAGAAAGAAGGAATTGAGAGGCTAAAATGTGGAAACTCTTATGGCTTTTAGGGGGAAGGCAGATGAAAAATTCTGGGAGAGGGATTCCTTGTTATTGTTAATAACATCCTGGCACCCCATGATTTTACTTTAGAAGCAGCTGGACTTCATGGCTAACAGCAGCTTCCAGTCACTCAAAGAGATGGTTCTGTTTGAATTGTCACACAGGTAGATGGCAGTGTCATTTTGTGTAACAAAATCTACTGTAGGTGACTATAAAGGTGAATATGGCAGTTCCACACCAGTCCTATTTATCAGTGTAAAACCAGCCACTAGCATGGCGCCTGGCCTATGTATTGAGCTGGTACTCAATACTTGTGGAATGAAAAGGTAAAAGGAGGAAAAAAAAAAAAAAAAGATGACTACATGTGATATAATTCTAAATAGTTACACATTTCACAAATTAAAAATAATAAATGTGTAGATAACAGTCTGAATCTTAACTAAATTACCTGGGAACTTGAAAAATCCTGACGTTTAAGCTCTGCCCTAGACAAATTAAATCAGAATCTCTGGCATTGGGATCCAGACATCATCACTATATTTTTATTTTATTTTATTTATTTACTCGACAGAGAGAGAGAGAGAGATAGTGAGAGAGCACAAGCAGGGCGAGCAGCAGAAGGAGAGGGAGAAGCAGGTTCCCCACTGAGCAGAGAGCCTGATGCAGGGCTCCATCCCAGGACCCCGCAGTCATGACCTGAACAAAAGGCAGATGCTTAGCCCACTGAGCCACCCAGGTGCCCCCAGGCATCAACACTATTTTTTTTTTTTTTAAGATTTTTTTTTTTTTTATTTATTCATAAGACAGAGAGACAGCCAGCGAGAGAGGGAACACAAGCAGGGGGAGTGGGAGAGGAAGAAGCAGGCTCACAGAAAAGGAGCCTGACGTGGGGCTCGATCCCACAACGCCGGGATCACGCCCTGAGCCGAAGGCAGACGCTCAACCGCTCTGCCACCCAGGCGCCCCCATCAACACTATTTTTAATAATCTTTCCAGGTGCTTCTACCAGGCAGGTTATGTTGACAAGCACTGACCTAGACCCAAACCAATGGAATACAGTAAATGTGATCCAAAAGAATGATACAAAGGAACAGATGATTGCCTCATGGGTCGATATATATATATATATATTTTTTTACATTTAGCCATTCATTTATTCAATAAACGTGCAGTGATAGCTATAGTAGTAGGAAATGTGAGTGATACAAAGGTTTATAAGATAGATATGCTATACCTAAGTAGCTTATAATCTTATAAAATAGATACCCATATTCTATGAAACAAAGTCTTATAAAGAGTTACAGGTAAAGTACATCGGAAGCTATTAGGACAAAGACATTACCAACAATGAGAGATCCTGGGAGGGGCTTCCCAAAAAATGGGCAACTAAATAAACCTTATGAGTACAAAGAGGACATACAGAAAATGTTGTGTTTATTTATTCTTTTTTAAAAAATGTATAAATAGCAAAAACTGTTATAATGTGGCACAGTATGGATGTCATTTTAGATATATCATTCATCCAGTGAGATTTTCATATAAAGATATGAAGGTAATAACAGTGTTAGAAGTAAGATTACATAGAAACAATTTAAAATGAATATGATTTCAAGTTATTTCACCAAGTATTTTTATACCTGAATGTCTAAATTCTCAACTTCCATTTTTTTAGGAAGGATAGTGATTACTTAAAAAGCCATGTATTGAAACTTAACTCACTCCAGTGGTTCAACTTATCAAACTTACAGTATTCAAGTTATTTGCTGTTTGGACCAGTACATTAGGACCTGCTTTGTGCTACCTGTGTATTTACAAGCAACCTAGCTTATGACCTGCAATGCCTATTGGAATAATGAGCCATACTTTGCTTTCTCTCGCATTTTCTATTCTAACAAATTTAGCAATAGTAATAAGGCAAACACACATGTATAACTTCTGAGTAGAGGTCAATCTATTTTCACCCACTTGCCCTTTCCACATAAGTACATTCATATACCTCTCAACCTTAACACCCCTGTCTTGTCCATACCTTCTAATTTCTACTCTAAGAAAAGAAATGCAGAATATTGCTGGGTTGGCTCAATAAAGCTTCAGGACTTAGGTCACATTACTGCTTCTTTCATTCACTCAGGAAATATTTACCAAGCCATATTATGCTACACAGGCTCTCAAGCCCTGAAATATATATATATATATA
>NC_048231.1:25084763-25142912 GCF_002007445.2 Ailuropoda melanoleuca
GCTACACACACTCTCACGCACTGAAATATATATATATATATATATATATATATATATATATATATATATATAATATAAATGGGGTTGATGTTACCAAGATGGCAGCATGAGAGAACCCAGCCTCTGTCCCTCCACAAAGATCAATGATTAGACAGCTTTTCATGAATAAAAACAGCTCTTGGAGAGCTCTGGAGTTTATTTAAGAAACTTCAGCAACACAGTGAAACAAAAAACCAGAAACTAACAGTATAAAAAGAGAAGAAAGACAGCTTCATTTTGCCTGCATTATCCCATCCTCCAAGCTGGCATTGCTCTGTGCCAAAAGGGATCTGCCAAGCTAGAAAGAGTTCCCCTTGATGGGAAAGAAAGTATGGGGTGAGCAACCAGCTTACTCAGCTTTTGGAAGAGATTGTACAATGGTCCCACTTCAATTTCATCCCACTCAGACCATCAAATCTGAGACATATAAAGACAGACAGGAAAAAGGAAGAAAAGCAAGGGCTACCAATAGCAGCCGCACAGCAGGAGTGATTGCAATTCACAGAGACCTGCTTGGCAAATGAACCCAACTGCTTTCTCTATTGAAGGAACCAATGACCAGTACAGCTGCTGTAGAACCCTTTGCAGACTTCACCAGCTTTCTGCCTGATATCTGGTGCCTGAGCCCCTCCTCCTCAATACCCCCATGTGAGCACCAATAGCCAGCCCAGGCCTCTGTGGCTGCATAAGAGCAAAATGCCAGTGTAAATTCCAGGAGCTGACCCCACTGCTATGCACCTGCTTGGAGCTAGCCCTTCCAGCTGTGCATTTGCATGCTGCTGGCCTGACACTTTTCACGAGCCTCCATTGTACAAGCACACCTGGGAGGAGAGCACATAGCCACAAAAGAGCACACCTGACAGCCAGGACCCCACAGGTGTTTGTGGGCATGAATCAGGCCCTATCTACTATCACTGGCCTGCATCACTGTGCTCACCTGCAGTTAGTCCCTCCAGTTGAGCACCTGCATTTCTACAGACCAAACCATATCACCGGCTTCCATTGCCATGTGCCAAAGATGAGACTCAACTGCCATGGTAGTATGTGCTGATAGCAGGGCCCTTGCAGCTACCAGCGTGTCTGCAGTTGGCTATGGCTCTTGTCTGCCCTGATCCCCACAGTACATTTGTGTCTGCAGCTGGCCTCTGCCATGACATAGGCACCTGTAGCTGGCTCCCACTTGAGTGTGTGCATACCAGACTCTGGTCACCACTGCTCCCTGCCCTGGTTTCTAGCTGCTGGAGCTGGAGGTGCTGAGCCAACAGCCCTTGCAGACTCCCGTGTAAATCCCCTATAAGCACTCACTAAAGACTACAGGGTTGTTGATGGTGTGGACACCAATGGCAAAAACCAAAGAGGCATCATGGTCCTACAGGCCACCACATACCCTCACACTTGGTGCCCTGCATTGTTAGACTGGAGGTCACAGCACACTTCTGTGTTCCCCTACCTGTAGGTGAAAGTCTTCCCTTCCCAAAACCAGTCCCTAAATTCTAGAAGAAGTAAATCCTTCTTCAAATGTGTGGACCCCTATGAAAGCCTATAGGGTTAACAAAAAATCAGGAAAATGTGACTCTACCAAAGGAGTCAGTAAACCTTAGGTAACTGGCCCTAAAGAAACATAGAATTAGGAATTACCTAATGAATAATTCAAAATAATTGTTCTAAAGATGCTAATAGAGCTCCAAGAGAACACAGATAAATGATTTAATGATTTCAGGAAAATAATATAAAAACAAAAGGTGAAGTTCAATAAACATAGAAACATAAAACATAGAAAAGAACCAAACAAATTTTGGAGCTAAAGAAATCAGTGGCTGCTGAACTTAACCAAGCAGAAGAAAGAATAAGTGAATTAAAAGATTGATCAATTGAAATGATCCAATTGAAGAAGCAAACAAACAAAAAAGATCAAAACAGTGAAAAAAACCTCAACCTGATCTATGAGATACCATGAAAAGAACCACTTTGCAAATTATGGGAGTCCAAGAGGAAATGCAGAAGGGGCAAAAAGCTTATTTTAAAGAAGTAATGGTATAGAACTCCCCAAATCCGGGAAAGTTTTGGATATCCAAGTTTATAAAACTCATAGGTCACTAAACAAAATCAACTTAAACAGATCTTTTCCAAGACACATTATAATAAAACTGTCAAAAATCGAAGACAGAGAGAATCCTAAAAACAGCAATAGAAAATGGCTTATAACTCCCGAGGAAGCCCCACATATCAGAAGAAACCGTACAGGCAGGAGAGAATGGGATGATATATTTGAAGTGCAGAAAACAAAAACCAAACCAAAAGAAAACAAAACAGAAAACCTGCCAACCAAGAATACTTTATACAGCAAAGCTGTCCTTCAGAAATGAAGGAGAAATAAAGACTTCCCAGACAAATAAAAGCTGGGGGAATTTATCACCACTAGACCTGCCTTATAAGAAATGCTAAAATGAATTCTTCAAGCTGAGATAAAAAGATGCTAATCTGTAACATGGAAACATATGAAAATATACAACATATTGGCAAAGGTAAGTGTATATTCAGACTCAGAATACCTACTAATGTAATATAATGAAGTGTTAACCACTTAATTCTAGCATAAAGGTTAAAGGACAAGCATATTAAAAAAAAAACTATAGCTACAATAATTTGTTAATGGATACACAATATAAAAAAAGATAAACTATGACATAAAAACATGAAAGTGAGGGAGTAAAAGGGTAGAGTTTTTGTATGTGATTAGAGTTAAGTTGTTATCAGCATAAAATGGACTAGTATATTTATAAGATGCTTTTTGTTTGCTTCAGGGTAGCTACAAAGCAAAGAGCTATGATACAGTTGCAAAAGAGAGAGAGGAATTTAGGCATACCACTCTTGAAAGTTACAGTTCACAAAGGTGGCAGCAAAAGAGGAAGAAAGGAACCAAAGAACTACAAAACAGCCAGAAAACAATAAGATGGCATATTTAAGTTCTTATCTATCAGTAATTACTCTAAATATAAATGAATTTAATTTCCAATCAAAAGATGTAGAGTGACATCAAACTAAATACCTTTGAACAGTGAAGGAAACCATCCACAAAACAAAAGGCAACTTACCGAATGGGAGAAGATACTTGGAAATTTATATCCAATAAGGGGTTAATATCCAAAATATGTAAAGAATTCATACAACTCAATAACAAAAAAGCAAATAATTCAATTAAAAATGTGCAGAGGATCTGAATAGATATTTTTCCAAAGAAAATATATAGGTGACCAAAAGACACATGAAAAGATACTAAACATCAATAATCATCAGGGAAATGCAAATCAAAACCATAATGAGATATCACCTCACACCTGTAAGAATGGCTAAAATAAAAAACACAGGAAACAACAAATGTTGGCAAGGATGTAGAGAAAGAGGAATCCTTATGTCCTATTGGTGGGAATGCAAACTGTTGGAGCCACTGTGGAAAGCAGTGTAGAGGTTCCTCAAAAAATTAAAAATAGAATCACAAGTCATTCCACTACTGGGTATTTACCCAAAGAATATGAAAACACGAATGTGAAAAGGTATAGGTACCCCTATGCTTATTGCAGCATTATTTACAATAACCAAATTATGGAAGCAGCCCAACTGTCTATCATTGGATGAATGGGTAATATATATCATATATATATGATATACAAAGCAAATGACCCAAGTATATGCAGCCTACAAGGGACTACAACATATATATGATATATATATGATATATAGCATATTAGGAAAACTACCCAGCTGTTGAAAAAAAAAAAGAATGGAATCTTGCCATTTGCAACAATGTGAATGGTTCTAGAGAGTGTAAAATAATGTGGATGATTCTAGAGAGTATAATGCTAAGTGAAATTAGCCAGAAAAAGACAAATACAATATAATTTCACTCATATGTGGAATTTAAGAAACAAAACAAATGAACAAAGAAAAAAAAAGCCCACCAAAAAATAGACTCCTAACTATAGAGAAAAAAACTGATGGTTACCAGAGAGCAGGTGGGTAGGAGGATGGGTGAAATAGATGAAGAAGATTGAGAGTACACTTATCATGATAAGCACTGAGTAATTCATAGAATTGTTGAATTGCAATATTGTATATATGAAACTAGTATAATACTGCATGTTAACTATACTGGAATTAAAATTAAAAACAAAACAAACCAACAAAACAAAAACCAGAAATACCATATGATCCATTAATTCCACTTTTGGGTATTCACCCCCCAAAATAAAAAAAACACTAATTTAAAAAGATATGCACACCCTATGTTTATTGCAGCATTGCCTACAATAGCCAAGTTATGGACAACAAAAGTATTCATCAATAGATAAATGGGTAAAGAAGATGTGAGATATATATATATATATATATATATATATATATATATATATGCAATCTTGCCGTTTGTGACAATGTGGGTGGACCTAGAAGGAATCATGCTAAATTAAATAAGTCAGACAGAAAAAGACAAATACAATATGATTTTACTTATATGTGGAATCTAGAAAATAAAACAAACAAAAACCAGAATTAGACTCATAAAATACACAAATGGGTGGTTGCCAGAGGGGAGGGGAGTGGACGTTGGGCAGAATAGGTGAAGGGAATTAGGAAGTACAAACTCCCACTTATAAAATAAATCAGTCCCAGGGATGAAAATTACAGCATAGGGAAAATAGTTTATAATACTGTAATAACTTTGCATCATGACATATGGTAACTATGCTTATCTTGATGTTTTTTAGTGCATGTAATTGTCAGTTCACTATATTACATACCTTAAATATACTATTATGTTAACTGTACTTCATTAAAAAAAAAAAAAGGCAGAGTGACAGGATAGATTAAAACAAAACAAAGCAAATGACCCAAGTATATGCAGCCTACAAGGGACTACAACTTTAAGGGACACAGAGGCTCAAAGTGAGGGAATAGAGAAAGATACTCCATGTAAGTGAAAACCAAAAGATACCAACTGTAGCTATACTTATATCAGACCAAACAGACTTGAAGCCAAAATGGTAAGACAAAGAAGGTCATTATATGATAATAAAGGGGTCAGTTGATCAAGAAGATACAATGATCAAAAATATTAATGCACCCAACATTAGAGCCCTAAATATATTAAGCAAATACTGAAAGATCTAAGGGAAAAATACACAACAATGCAATAATAGTAGAGATGTTCAGTACCCTACTTTAAAGAATGGATAGATCCAAACAGAAGGTTCACAAGGAGGATGCCTGGGAAGCTCAGTCAGTTAAGTGTCCGCCTTTGGCTCAGGTCATGATCCCAGGGTACTGGGATAGACCCCTGCACTGGGGTCCCTGCTCAGTGGGGAGTCCTCTTGTTCCTTTACCCCTCCCTCTGCTCATGCTCTCTCACTCAAATAAATAAAATCTTAAAAAGAGAAAAGAAAATTCACAAGGAGATGTTGGAATGGATCCATACTTTAGATCAAGTAGACCTAACAGACATATGCAGAACATTCCATCCGACAACACCATACACATTCTTCTCAAGCACAAATAGAATATTCTACAGGATATATCATATGATAGTTCAGAGAACAAATCTTAGCAAATTTAAAAATATTGAAATCACAACAAGTATTTTTTTTTTCTGACCATAGTGGTATGAAACTAGAAACCAATAATGAGGAAAGCTGGAAGATTTACAAATATTTGGAAACAACACACTCCTGAAGAAGTAGTAGGTCAAAGAATAAACCAAAAGGGAAATCAAAAGAATATCTTGAAACGAAGGGAAAAGGAAACACAATATAACAAAACCTATGGGATGCCTCAAAATCAGTTCTAAGAGAGGTTTAATTTAAGTAAACAACCTAACTTTACATCTAGCAGAACTAGAAAAAGAACAAACTAAGAAATAACAATGATCAGATTTGAAATAAATGAAATCAAGACCAAAAAAAAAAAAAAACAGAAAACATGAATGAAACTAAAAGCTGCTTTTTTTTTGAAAATATAAACAAAATTGACAAAACTTTATTTAGACTAATAAATAAAAAAAGAAAGAAGATGCAAATAAATTTGGAAACGAAAGAGGAGACATTACAACTGATATCACAGAAATACAAAAGATCTTAAGAGAGTACAATGAGTAATCATACACTAACAAATTGGATAAACTAGATGTTTAGATATTCTAAACTCCTAGAAACAATACAACCTACCAAAACTGAATCATGAAGAAATAAAAAATCTGAACAAAACAATCACTAGTAAGGAGAGTAGTATATCAGTAATAAAAAGCCTCCCCACAAAGAAAAGCCCAGGACCAGATAGCTTCACTGGTGAATTCTACCAAATATTTAAATAATTAACACCAATCCTTCTCAAATGCTTCCAAAAAATTAAAGAGGAGGGAACACTCACAAACTCATTTAATGAGGTCAACATTACCCTGATACTAAAGGCAGATAAAGACACTACAAGAAAAAGAAAGCAAAACAAAAAACTACAGAACAGTATTTCTGATCAATACAGATACAAAAAGTTCACAACAAATATTAGTGAACCAAATTCAACTGTATGTTAACGGATCATACAACATGATCAAGTGGGTTCCCCCCCCCCCGGAATGTAAGGATGGTTGAGCATACACAAATCCATAAATGTGATATACTAGACTAATAGAATGAACGATAAAAGTAATATGATCATCTCAATAGATGCCAAAAAAAAAGCATTTGATGAAATACATTATTTCTTGATAAAAATGCTTAGGAAATTGGGTAAAGAAGGAATGTACCTCGACGTAAGAAAGGTCATATACAGCAAGCCTGCAGATAACATCATACTAAATGATGAAATATTGAAAGTTTTTCCTCTGAGATCAGGAACAAGACAAAAGTGCCAGCTCTCACCAGTCCTATTCAACATAGTGCTGGAAATCTTAGCCAGAGCAATCAGGCAAGAATAAGAAATAAAGGGCATCCAAATCAGAAAGGAAGTAGAAAAATTTTCTTTGTTGCAGATGATAGGCTCTTTCATGTAGAAAATCCTAAAGATTCCATCAAAAGGCTGTTTGAACTAATTGATGAATTCTGTGAATTTGGAGAATAGAAAAGTAGCATACAGTATGCACTAACAATGACATGTCTGACAAAAGAACATTATGAAACCTCAAGGAAGAAGGAAATCCTGACATTTTCATCTGCATGTGTGGACATTGAGAGCATTATGCTAAATAAAATAAGTCAGTCAGACAGAGACAAATACTATATGAAATTGCCTATATCTTGAGTCTGGAAAAAAACAGTGAACTCATAAAATAGAGAGTAAAATGACGGTTACTAGGGAATGGGGAGTGGGAGAAATAGGGACATGTTGTTGAAAGGGCACAAACTTCCAGTTATAAAATGAGTAGGTTCTGTGGATTTGATGTATAGCATGGCAATTATAGTTAATAAAACTGTATTATATGCTTGAAAGCTGAGAGAATAAATCTTAAAATTTCTCGCCACAAAAAAGAAAGGGTTCTTAACACAAAAAAGAAAGTGACATGATGGAGATAACAGCAAATGCTATGATGATAATCATTTTGCAGTATATAAGTGTATTATTAAATTAAAATGTTTTACACCTTAAAATTTGAAGATATATGTCAGTTACATCTCAATACAGCTGGGATGGAGTATCGGAGGGGGAATGTGAGTGGTCATTGCAAAAGAAGCTAAAGAAGACTTCACTGGGAAAAAAGATATTCTAGAAAAATATGAATAAAATTAGGGAACAAGGAATGTAGATATATTCGAGGAATGATCATTCTTGACAGAGGTTATAGCAAGTACAAAAGTCCTAAGTAGGGCTGTGCTAGAGTTTTTAAAGATAGGAAAAAAAAATCATATACCAGAGACTAGTAGGAGATATGTCAGAGAAATAGAAGTGAGAGATAGCTCATGTAAACTTTATAGACCATTGTACAGGACTACCCTGGGGTAGTACTCTGGTTTCTACTCTGGGGAAAGTGAGAAGCCTCTGGGGGTTTTGGTTTGTCTTAGTTTTCCTCTTTGGAAAATCATTTGTAATTATTAGCACCATAGGTAAGTCTTGCTTGTGTTTACATTCCATATAATTGGAATTAGGTAGCGTGTGCTCTTTTGTTGCTGGTTTCTTTTGCTCATTATTGTTTGTTACATCCATCCATGATATTGTATGCAGTTGTAGTTGATGTATTCACATTACCTTCTAGCATTACATTGAATAGATTCTATTTTTGTATCTGCTATATGGCTTTTTGAGTAGGTTGCAGTTTGGGAATATTGTGAATATGTGCTATTATGAACGTTATTTTGGAGAACACTTTCCTGTGTACTATATATATGGTAGGAGTTTGCTTTCTGATTCAGATGTTCTGTACATGGACAGCTTTCATAATGCATTTAGTTCAGTGGTGCAAAACAATGCTTGGGGAGTTCAAAATTTGAGATGAGCCTGGGCAGGTGGACAGGACACAGAGATGGAGACAGTGACTATGACATAGAAACAAGGTGGTCTGATTCTCTACATAATGGATGGACGAAGAAGGGTTTTACGAAGTGAGTGACAGAAGCAGGATTACATTTAAATAGATAATTCTGGCAGTTATGTGAAGGAAACTTAAAAGGAAGAAGCAGTTAGGACACAACTGTGGTTATCTAGAGAAGAAAGGTAGCAGAGACAGGGAAGAGAGAAAAGTGTTGAGAAAAAACTTAGAGGTCTTGGCAATTGATGGATGATGAGGAGGGGTGATTAATGGAGAGAGAGAGTGGCCAGAAACTCCCTGCACGGCAGCTGGGGCAACTATGTAAGTTCAGGGGTCTAAAACAGGAGACTAGAGAGGAAGTAAAATTTCAGGAAGAAATTAATGAGTGTGGTATTAGACATGTTGACCTCAAAACGTTAGATGATCACAGAATTCTGGCAGGGATTTCAATATAAAAGTTTGAAGTTGACTTCCTGGTCCAGCCAGATATAGACATTTTAGAATCATTAGTATAGGCTTGTTTCGGAAGCCATGAGGGTGCAGAAGTGACTTGAAAGAGCCTACAGAATCAGAAGAGCAATAGGCTAAGGGTAGAAACCTAAGGAACCACAGCGTTTATTGGGGCCAGTGGGGGTTGGGAGGCAGGCATCCACAAAGACAGGGAGACAGCTGTACGGTGGAGGCAAGAGGAGAAGCAGCTTTGAAGAAATGAACCTGTTGATAAATGAAGCAGAGAATGGATCCATGAAAGATAGGGACTGTGAAATAGCCATTGGTTTTGACAGCTAGGAAGTTATTGCTGACTTTAGTGACAGCAATTTTGCTTGAGTTGTGAGGTCAGAAACCAGCTTAAAGATTGAAAGTGTGGAAGTGGCTAAGTGCAATAGTGGAATGGAATACAGTCTGTCCTTTCAACGAGTTTGCATAAGAAAGATGGCCAAGTTGGGGTGGCATGCAACTAGGAAAAATGGGATCAAGAAATGGTTGTTTTGTTGTTCTTTATCTTTTTCATTTTAATCTTAGGATGAAGGACATGAGGGTGCTTTAAATCTGAACAGAAGGAGTGAAACAGCATCATATAAGAAACTAAAAATACAGGAAAAATAGTTGGAAGGATTGGGGAAATAGTCATCAAAAAGAATCTGTGACAGGGATCTGGGTGATTCAGTTGGTTAAGTATCTGACTTTTGATCTCAGCTCAAGTCTTGATCTCAGGGTTGTGAGTTCAAGCCCTGTGTTGGGCTCCATGCTGTCACTATTTAGCTCTTTCCTTTTAGGATGGTCTCCATCAATCTCATTTTCATATGAAGCCAACTTCACTTACGTATGTTACCTGCCCTGACCCACATTATGTTATATATTGATAACAATATTGACCATAAACAAAATTGATTGAATATGCCCTATGGTCTAGGCAGTGTTACATGTTTTATACATTATCTATGATTGAGAAACAACCGTTCGAGTCAGAAGTATTTACCCAACTTATAGATGGGAAACTGAGTCTCAGAGTGCTATAAATAAATTGCCTAAGTCAACATTGAGTGAATAGCTACCAGCATTTAAATCCAGCTCTGTCTAGATCCAGCCTATGCACTTTCTGCTATATCAGGGTGACTTGACTCCCATAATACTTGTATGTAAATTTACATGCCATCTTGATAAGAATCTGGCAGTGACCAGCCCCTTTCTGAGCTGTTGAAAGAGGTAAAGCTTGTTGTATCCAGTGCATCTGCTTTTCATCCTGAGAGTAAAGACTGAGCTATCTGTAATGCTAATTGTCCCTTGATGCACTAAAGCTGATACAACTTCAATAAATCAAAGAACAGTTCCTCTGTCCCTTCCAACCATCCATAGCAAACTATTTGATGCATGATTTTTCTGAGCCTTCGTTATTACTAGTTATTAAAGAGAAAGGCAGAAAGATTGGCTATTTGGGGTGGCTTTCTAACAAAGGATGCTACCAGCCTTAAGATATAATAAAGCATTGTATTACTTTTATGGCCTTAGTTTATCTGAGTTTGGCTTGGCTGAATTTTAGCTAATATACTTTGCAAACAATCTGTATTTTAAGTAAGTATCTTTTAAATTTCACTGCTGCTTCTTTATAGAGGCATTTGGAAGAGCAAAGGGAGGACTCTGTATGTATGAATCCTGTCATTAGAGAGATTGTTCTCTGACACAGGCAAATCGTACATACCACAATGAATGGCCCTCCCTTGAGGGCTACAGCCATGTTTTACCAAAGATGCTCCTGGGAAAATTCATGGGCCAAATGCGCTCTCTTTGGGAAAGGAAATAATGTTTGGGAGATCGAAGCTGAATATAAATATTGACTGTTCTTCTTGAGTGGGAAATAGAGAAATCCTCATAACGTAAGGGATGACAGGGTGTGTGGGTGGACATGTGTGGCCCTTATGACTCTACCAACAGCTTGATGGCATTCATTTCAGCTGCAACCTTTCTAATTCACTTTTGGAACATGCTTCTTGATTTTAAAAGAATGAAGCTTGCCGAGTAAGATATTGCTCACCTGTGGTTATGATGTTTTCTTAAAAAACAAAAACATAAGCCTACATCACACCTTGGTATTATAGGTGAAGGAATGCACTAAGAACCCTTGCTTGCTCCTACGCTTCACTGACACTCAAAGTGTCAGATTTAATTGTATAAATATTTTGTACAATTTATCAATTGAATTGTACTAATACAATTGAATTGAATGGTATTATTATTATTTTAATTTTCCTTTAACTTACTCATTTAACAAATATTTTGTGCCTATTCTATGCTAGGCCTTAATATGCAGGTTTGAACTGAATACATTGAGATCTTGTGAATTCAGCATTTTTGTTGGGAAGAAACTTCAAATAAAGAGTTATAAAAATGTTCATGACATTAAAATTGTAAGCACTATGAGGAAGCACAGAGGGCCAGGAGAAAGTGTAATGGGGGAGATGTAATTTTTATTAGTAAAGACATTGTTGGGGAAGCTGGTATTTAGAAGGAAACTGGGTGTAGGAAGTTAACCAGGCCAAGAGGAACCAAGAGAATTTTTTGTGCCATGCCATTCCATATAAAACTCAGGAGGATCACATATTATTGAAATGAGGCTATGTGTTTTGAGGTATTCTATGCTTGAAGGAGGCTGATGCAAGAAGAGCATCAGCATTTTTGAGGATACTATTATATGCCAGAAACATCCCACATACTGTCCCATTTACTCCTCACTATAAGCCTCTACTATTGATGTTATTATTACTATTTTTTTTAGATTTTATTTTATTTGACAGAGAGAGACACAGCGAGAGAGCGAACACAAGAAGGGGAGTGGGAGAGGGAGAAGCAGGGAGAAGCAGGGAGAAGCAGACTCCCCACTGAGGAGGGAGCCCATTGAGATGCAGGGCTTGAGCAGAAGGCAGAGCTTAAAGACTGAGCCACCCAGGCGCCCCTACTATTGATGTTATTATCCCCATTTTAAATGTGAAACAAACAAAAACTGGGGTTCGGATCAAAGAAATAGATTATCTAAGGGAATGTCTTTAGGAAGTGATGGTTTGGGAATGCCAACAAATTCTTTCATCCCCAATATGGTTCAAAATGTATTCTGGTTAGGGGCGCCTGGGTGGCACAGCGGTTAAGCGTCTGCCTTCGTCTCAGGGCATGATCCCGGTGTTCTGGGATCGAGCCCCACATCAGGCTCCTCCGCTATGAGCCTGCTTCTTCCTCTCCCACTCCCCCTGCTTGTATTCCCTCTCTCGCTGGCTGTCTCTATCTCTGTCGAATAAATAAATAAAATCTTTAAAAAAAATGTATTCTGGTTAAGTCTTAATTCCATGAGAGTTAGTATTATGCACACACACGCACACACACACACATACACTCACACGCACACACACACATACACTCACACAAGACAAGGTCACGCACACCCATGCATACACATGAACACCTGAGATTTCTTGGTTAAATACATTTGGCAATTTGAAGGTAAGCAATGCTAATCCAGCTTGTAGTACAAACAGTGTGCACTGTGAGTCTCCAAGAAGGGTGCTGAGACTTTAGACGGTCAACAAATAGCACCCCACTTCCCAATCCCAGTGTAAAATAAATTAAAAGGTAAACATAAGGGTCAGACAGATGGCAAACAAAATACCAGCTTTGCTAGCTACAAAGCTCAATTGGAGGACCTGGCTTTAGATGTGTCCCCCTGCTGCCCTCGTTAATACTTCATGTCAGAATTAGATTTATGCAGCCAGTCTTTGGCAAGGCTGAACAACAAGTAGGCCACGCCTACAGCACCTGGCTTGTATAGAGACCAAGACCAGAATGGACCCTTCCTTCAAAGATGCACATGAAAATAAGAGAGACAACGTGGTTTGTTTGAGCATCATCAGCTCCTTTTCCCAAATACATTCATCAGAAAAGTAATTCTTTCCCAGGAGACTAAGCTGGCAGGGAGAGGATAAGAGTATTTTTTCCAGTGGAAGTTTCTCCACGTGGAAATGGGAAGGCCAAGGGAAATGAATTTCTCTACTTACAAGAAATAGGCAGTGTACCCTTGATTTTTAAAATAGATTTTTTAGAGCAGTTTTAGTTTCAAGGCAAAGTTGAGCGGAAACTATAAAGAGTTCCCATACACCCTTAGGGGACAGATATTTTTCTTCATATTTCATGGTAAAACAACATTTGAGTTCTTAACTCTGTGCTATGAACTTCTTATGCATTAATTTAATGTTCACAACAACCTTAGGATGGGGATACTATTATTTTTTTTTAAGATTTTATTTACTTATTTGAGAAAGAGAGAGTGAACATGAGTGGAGGGGAGGGGCAGAGGGAAAGGGAGAAGCAGAACTTCCCTTGGAGCAGGGAGTCAGACCCAGGACTCTATCCCAGGACCCTGGGATCATGACCTAAGCCAAAGGCAGACACTTAACCAACTAAGCCACCCAGGCACCCCGTGGAGATACTATTACTAGTCCTACTTTACAGATGAGGAATCTGAGGCGTAGGGAAGGTAACATTCAGGGGCAGACAGCTGGAAAAGAGCAGAATCTGGATTTCACCCTCAGTGGATCCAATCTCCAGAGCCCATACTCTTACAATGCCTTTTTTTTGCCTTTTATCTATAACTTAACACTTCATAATCTTTAGTTTTGATGAACTTTTTTTATCATTAATGTTCTATAGCTTAAAGAGTCCATAACTGTAGATAGACAACTGCTACCCAAATAACATTAGCCTGAACCCAGACAGACATTCATAGGGAAGGGTCTCAACGGATATTACCCCAGATTTTTTATATGTTATCCTCTTTTGATGACTACATGTGTCACCCTTCCTAAAGCATTTTAGGACGCATTCTGGAGGTGTAAGCACAGCGAACGTTTCCCTTCATTTTTCCATTGCCCATCTCCTGTGCTACTTTCTCAGTGGTTCCCCATATTTTCAGTCTGATCCTTTTGAAATTGGCGATGACAGCCTTGGCCAAAATAAGAAAAAAAAAAGGATCATTTTGTAGCGCAGTTTGCTAAATTATTGCCCATCCATTTTCTCTAGGAAACTTAATTAATTATTGAGTAAACATGGCTTCCTATTGATTCTGTGTTGATTACTTTCTGATATGAAAAATGGAACCATGCCATAATGTCATTTGATCACAGCAGACTGAAGGCTCTATTTTGGAAAAATAAATTAAAGGTTTTTGGCATTTCTGTAGAAGGAGCAGAGGGTGTCTGTATCCGGGTGAAGGAGGCTATCTTTCTACAATATCAAAAATAAACAGAGTGTGATAGGAAGGAAAGGTCGTATTAGCGACAAGGTTTGGATTACACAGAAGATTTCATTAGTCACTGATCTTCCTGGTGAGAGCACAGTGCCCCTTAAACATTAGTAAAGTCTATTTACAATAAAATGACTACTTGGAATCAGCTCTAAATGCTCCATGTAACCTCTGGTTTTCAAATCAAAGGAAGGAAAGAGTAATAACAAGTGTTTACCATCATGCAGATTAAGCACACTCTCTCAGAAATTCGTCTAGGACAGCATATCATCCTCTGGAATTCACCATTTCTAGCTTCTGTGTGTGCGTAAGGAAATTTTATACCACAGTCACTATAATGTAAGGAGGCTTTATCCCACAATCATTATAAAGAGTACGAGGAAGAAAACTTGATTTACCAAATTTAGCAATAATACAAAATTTGTGAATTCATTTTCATAAACTTCTGGGCATTTCTTGAATTTTACACAGAACACTGCATTTACCTCTAAAAAGACAATGTCCCCTAAGTTTATTTTTGAAGCCAAACCTGCAAATGGAAGAAAAAGAGCCTCAGATGGCTCTTATGGAAATATGTGTTGGGTATTTAGTTATAAATCCTGCAAAAATGCATGGATTCATTTTCCCATGAGCGAATGGATTGGCGGCTTTATTTTATGCTTTATTGAAATTAAAATGCCAGGAAAAGTCAGAAATGTTCATGCTGAAATTTTATTTCTTTTAAGAACTGCGCCACAGACTTGTTTCCATAGGATTATTGCTGAAACTTCATGGTTCATATAAAGTGAAGGGGATTTAAGAATTAAAGAAATTCTTCTCCAGCTAAAAATGTGCTTTATACCAAATTCCAGACACTTATACATGTGTTTTTCTATACATTTTCCACAATCGTAAGATTTTCAAGTTGAATATTGAAGAGTTGTTACTAAATTCAAAGCTTGATTTAGAATGAATGACCAACGAACTCTAAATTCTATGATCTTAAAAAGGTGCTATTATTTGGGATGGAAGCTAAGCAAGTTTCCTTCTCTAAAAGTATTATTATGTTGTAGGTATAGCAATAAAATCTTAGTATGCATGTAAAGTCATTTCATTGAAACTACATAGACACTAGATCCAACAAATTATATATCAAGCATAATAATGACATTAAAATAGAGATTAGTAATCATTAATAATTTAACATGTATAAACTCACATTGATATGATCCTCCTTTAATGGGCTTATATTCACTGTTTTTACCTTTTATTTACTGTTAATTTTACTTTTTTTTTTTTTTTTTTAGCAGTGAATGGAAAATGTTTCTGTTGCCTTATATCTTTAATAGGGACCAGAGTTCCCAGCTTTACTTTTCCTTCAAAACTCATTAGTTCTGTACTATGTAATTTCATAATGCATTTGCTTAGTGTGAACTTCTGACAATTCAAAAGCTGAAGTGTCCTTTCCTTTTTTTTAAAACTCTGTTCTCCCTTCCTTTTCTTTGAAAAACTAAAGTGGTTCTGAATTCTCCAGCTCATCTCTAAAATCGTAATTCCCTCTTTTCCTTTTTGATCCTTATTCTATTGGTCTGTGAGAAATGGTTTCTGCTGACAACCCTCTTAAAAAATGATCAGTGGTAAGTTGCTGGTGGACAGTTACTCACATGGCCTAAGTGCTTGGAGTTTCTCAGGGGCACTACATTGTTCCTAAGCATGCTAATAGGTACATTTACTCATTGATCTATAATGGCACTATTATTTAACATGAAATATACACTCCTGAAATGGTTGAAGTCAGTGAAGATGATGTATTTCTGATTTTTAAAAAAATATTGATTTGATATATATGGAGAAATTTGAAGCAATTATTCAGATGAATATTACATCGGAATCTGGGGATGTACTGTATGGTGATTAACATAATATAATAAAAAAAGGAATAATTAGAATCCACAAATAAAAATGATGGCAATTTTAAGAGTAAATTATATCATTCAATGATTGAGGAAATTGAACCTTGACCAAGTTCACTCGTAACTCATGAGTGAATAACCTGAAATGTACCCACATGCGATAAAATTTGGATAAGTACCATTTAAAAATTGACGATATTGGCAATATAAGATGAAGTCTACAGATCTGTTCTTTCATGATGAGGATGAACCCAGGTGAACTAACCCTGCCTCCCCTAACAGCCCTCAAATGTTTGAGGATTAAAGAAGGACTGAAACAGTGACTCCTTGTTCTCAAAACTATTTGAGACACTAAGATTCTGATTTGACAAAAAACAGTGTTTTTACCATTAATAAAATGGTAGATGCAATCATGGATAACAATCATTCTTTACTCTTTTCATACACTTCTTTGTATAATCCCAGACAACTGAGTCTGTGTTAGCAATGGCTCAGGAGGACAAAAGGGCCAGGCTCAGTGTCCCAATCACTGGTAGTCCAGGTCCAGCTGGGGTCCCTGGCTGACAGAGGTGGGCTCCTGGATTGTTACATACAATGTAAAGGATGTTACTCAATTTCATAGTAATGGGGGATTAACCTGGATTACAATAAGAATGTGATTTACATCTTTGGGTTTATGATCCCCCATCTGTGATTTTGAAATAATAAATATTAGCTTCATTTACTTAACAGGATTTTTAATGAATATAAAATCAAATAGTAGAATTGAAAGTATTTTGTGAGATTTGAAAGGGCCATAAAAGGCATGTAATTATTATTAGCACATTACAAATAAACCTGTAAGTTATGACTGGTAGATGCTGCCTTTAAATTCCGGGAAGAAAGGACAATGGTTTTGCTATTTTGACATGTCTATGATAATCACTTCTTTTTTTTTTTTTAAGATTTATTTATTTATTTGATAGAGAGAGACAGCCAGCCAGAGAGGGAACACAAGCAGGGGGAGTGGGAGAGAAAGAAGTAGGCTCCTAGCAGAGTAGCCTGATGTGAGGCTCGATCGCAGAACACTGGGATCACGCCCTGAGTGGAAGGCAGACACTTAATGACTGCGCCACCCAGGCACCCCCGTGATAATCACTTCTTATCCTTGAATTTATTTTTATTGATTCAGTGGAACACATGGCAGAAAAATACATACCCTTTTATTTATGACCACATTATGCATACACATTAGCAAGTCTTTAAAACAATGAGTTTTGAACAAACTCGGTGCCATTGGTGGAGTGCTGTAAGTAAGAATGCGTGTCTCCTTGTTTGGGGGAAGGAGGGGTAACTTGCAGGCTTCATTGTCTCAGTAAATCATTATGTCCTTGAAAATGCCAAAAAAAAAAAAAAAAAAAGTAGGAACCCAGACTGTTTAGAACTGAAAGCTGGTTGGTGAAGGTGACCATTTCAAAGCTATATTTTGCTCTTCTCATCCTTTACTTTTGGGTGGGTCAGGGAGGTATTTCAACTGCAGTGCTGGCATTTCCCTGTAGTTGCAATGAATTGCGGCCATGATTGCAATTGTTTTGTGATGCCTGTGGTGTCATTACCAAGATGCGATTACCAATTGCTATATGAAATTAGTTATGCATGAAATGAATAGGAAGCATAAATACTAGGAGGGAGAGTCTGAGCACAGACTTCATCCTCATTGTCTTCCAGATCCACGGATGCTTATGCATAATGTGGTCATAAAAGTTTAATTTATTTCAGAGTCAGAGGTCTAGAAGGGATCTTTAAAGGTCAACTAGGACATCCCCCTGTTTCCAGGGCCTTGAGCAAGCCTAAAAAGATAATGAATGAATCCTTTCCCCCCCAGTAACAGATTAAAAACCTTCTAATGACTGTAAGTTGAAATAAGGCAAAGGTGTGGTAGGAAGAGGAGTTTCTCATTGGCCAAAGAGTATAATGTATTTTATATATACCACACACCAAATTAAGGTAGAGATATATCTATTGGCTTTTAAATATTTTATATCAGAATATAATTTCAGCATAAAGCTTTAGGAAATTGTCATTTTGTGTTAGATTTCTTTTTAAGGAGTGGCATGTTCATGAAATTTTGTATTAATTGAAATTTCTCAGTAGAATAGTTTATAAGCTCAATGGAAATAGTTTCAGAGCAACATATTACACACAGCACCCCCCTCACACATTCCAGTGCAGTGAATCACTCCGTAAAGTGAAGCTCAACTTATAAAAAATAGATTTTTGTGTACTGCATTCTTTTAAAATAAGACGGGCCTTTAGATTTTTTTAAAGATGAAATAATCTTACTAGTATTCTGTTTAGGTAAAAAAACCAAAAACAAAAAAAAATTCCATTTCTTCTTCTTAGATTCTTATTATGGGATCCAATTGATATGGATAATGATTTGGTGTGAAAGAAACAATCATATTCCATATTTTATCACCCCAGTCATGTAGGTTAATACGAAAAGTGAAGCAAATCTCTGAATCCTGACTGTGAGATGATGTCCAACAAAGCCAGAAGTCTTTGAAATCATATGA
Source organism: Ailuropoda melanoleuca (assembly GCF_002007445.2). Taxonomy (NCBI): domain Eukaryota; kingdom Metazoa; phylum Chordata; class Mammalia; order Carnivora; family Ursidae; genus Ailuropoda; species Ailuropoda melanoleuca. Next base: position 25,103,544 of record NC_048231.1, read on the forward strand.
TGATCTTTCTTTTCTCTTGTAGGAAGACTGCCCTCAGGTGATGGAGTGAACGTTGAGCTTACTAACTACTATGGCACATGGGCCTGCTCTGTGTCAGCAACGCTAGCAGACATCGGTAGGTCAATTACTCTCTTGGACTCAGTTTCTTCCCTGGAAAATGAAGGTCATAATTCTCTCTTTTATGGTTGTATTAAATAAAATAACACACTTTGTTTTCTTAGCAAATCGCTGAATATGTTATAGTTGGGCTGTAAATGTTGGTTCTCAAATGTTGGTTCACTGTCCCACTTTCTCATTTGAAATGAAAGGCTACAGAGGACTCTGACATATAGAAATTTAAGATTATCTAACCTCTTTACATGTAGCTAAACATAAGATCAAAGAAAGAGCTGTATAGACATAAATGTGACCCATTGCCTCAGCTTAGGAAACTATTATACTGTCATAAATTTTTTTTTTAAAGATTTTATTTATTTATTTGACAGAGAGACAGCCAGTGAGAGAGGGAACACAAGCAGGGGGAGTGGGAGAGGAAGAAGCAGGCTCCCAGCGGAGCAGGGAGCTTGATGCAGGGTTGATCGCGGGGCACCAGGACCATGCCCTGGGCAGAAGGCAGACGCTTAACAACTGAGCCACCCAGGCACCCCTGTCATAAATGTTTGAAACAAAATATAACTCAAGGGAGAATTTTTTTCATGCTTTTATGCAAATTATGTTTTGTATTAGTAACCTAGAATCTTAATATAATTATATATTGAACACTGATTTATAAAGTGTGGCCAGTAATTATTTGCTTTCTATGATCCATTGTTTTTTTCCTCCACTGATTTTTCTATATAGAAGTTAAACTATCATCCAGGATGTATACCTTATATCCAAGTTGTGGAGGCTTTAACCTTAATATTCAAATTTACCTTATTTTTCTCACTAGTGATTCTGACATTCTCAAACAACTCTTCCAGTCACAGAAATATGTAGCATTTTTTAAATTTTGTATTAACATGGAAAATCATAGCATTGACCTTTATTTTGAGTTTAGCCATGTTATTTTGACACCTGATTTGTCAAATGATTGACATGGCTTCCTGCTACACTCTCCTCCCTGCTTTGCTCTCCTGGGAATAACAGATGCTGCTGATAAAACAATCTGTAGGATCTGGGGAAGTAATCTCCATGTAAACCAAAGGAAAAACTATTAGGAAACCTTGGATGCAGAGTAAATGAAAGGGTAGTAAAAGGGTGATCAGCTCCTAAATAGTAAGGAGCAGAAATTAATATAAGTAGCAATTCATCCTGATGCATCCACATATCGGGACCAAGATACAGCTGTAACAAGTCTATTCCTTAAGCCAAACTTTCTCCTACGGTCATAAGCCACACTAAATGCAATGGGGAACAACTGGATGGTTGAAAGCAGGGAAGTGGCATGATTTGATCAACCTTTTAAAAGGGTCACTCTAAAGGCTCCTGGTGGCTTGGTCAGATTAAGAGTCTGTCTTCAGCTCAGGTCATGATCTCTGGGTCCTGGGATAGAGCCCTGCATAGGGCTCCCTGCTCATGGGGAAGCTGATTCTTCCTCTCCCTCTGTTCCTCTCCCACCTCCACACATGTGCATGTGAACTCTTTTTCTCAAATAAATAACATCTTAAAGGAAATAATAAATAAAGGGGTCACTCTATCGCAGGTTTGGGATTAGACCAAAAAGGGCAGAGGTAGAGGCAGGCAGATCAATTAGGGGGCCATCGCAGCACACACAGGAGACAGAATCCTAGTTGGGATCAGGATGTTGCAGAGGAGGTGGTAACAAGTGCATGGGTATAGAGTAGTCCCCGTTTATCTGAGGTTCCACTTTCCAGGGTTTCAGCTGCCAATGGTCAACTGTGATCCAAAAATATTAAGTGGAAAATCCCAGAAACAAACTATAAGTTTTAAATCGTGCATCACTTTGAGTAGCATGATGAAATCTTGAGCTGTCTCACTCTGTCTTGCCTGAGGCGCGAATCATCCCTTTGTCCAGCATATCCAACTGTCCAGCCTGCTAGTGACTTAGTCGTCTTGTCCTGATTATCATATTAGCCATCAGAGTATCACAGTGCTTGTGTTCAAGTAACCCTTATTTTACTTTATTAAGGCCCCTTTATTAAGGCCCCAAAGTGCAAGAATAATGATGCTGGCAATTCGGATATGCCACAGAGAAGCCCTGAAGTGCTTCCTTAAAGTAAAAAGGTGAAAGTGCTCACCTTACTAAGAAAAGAAAAAAAAAATGTTGGCTGAGGTTGCTAAGATCAATGGTAACTTTTATAGTATGTTGTTATAACTGCACTATTTTCTTATTAGCTCTTGTTGTTAATCTCTTACTGTGCCTACTTTATAAATTAAACTTGATCATCGATGTGTATGTATAGGAGAAAACATAGTCTATATGGGGTTCTGGGCTATCTGCAGTTTCAGGCATCCGGTGGGGGTCTTGGAACATATCCCGTGCAGGTATATATAACTATAATATATATTTTGGGTTTTGACCAAGAAGATTTGCTATGTATTGAATGTGGGTGTGAAAGCAAGACAGGAGTGAGCCATGGAGGGCCCCACATGTTGGGGCCTGAACACATGAGTGAATGGAAGCGTCATTTATTTAAAGAGGCAACATAGATGGGATTACGCACCTGGAAAGGGAATCAGGAATCGTGTGCAGGCTGGGCGTTATATGTAAGTGATGAATCACTAAATTCTACACCGGAAACCAGTTTTACCATATACGTTAACTAACTAGAACTTAAATAGAAACTTCAAAAAAATAGAGTTGTGTGCAAGACATGTTTAGTTTGAGATGGTGTCTGGATATTCAAATGAAGATATCATTTAGGCAGCAGACTATGAGCCAATGTTCAGAGAAGCCTGGGAGGAAGATAGATATTCAGAACTCATCAAAATATGGATGGCATTGGGGCACCTGGGTGGCTCAGTTGGTTAAGTGTCTGCCTTCGGCTTAGGTCATGATCCCAGGGTCCTGGGATCCAGTCCTGAGTCAGGTTCCCTGCTCAGCAGGGAGTCTGCTTCTCTCTCTCCCTCTGCCCCTCCCCGTGCTCTTGTTCTCTCTGTCTCCCTCTCAAATAAATAAACAAAATCTTTCTTAAAAAAAAAAAAGATATTGATGGCATTTAAAGCCATGAGACTGTATGAGATCACCTTGGGAATCAATACAAAAGAGCCAAGTTATCAGGACAGAGTTCTCAGTCATGTCAACATTTATGCATTAAGAAATTATGGGATCTAGCAAAGGAGATAGCAGACAGAACTCGGAGGAGAACCAGGAATGAATGGTGTTCTAGAAGTTGAGTGGAGAAAGCATTTTAAGAAGCGGTAGATGACAGACTGTGTTATAGGGCTGATGGACAGGCTGGGATGAGAACTAGAAACTCACTCCAGAAATGAACAATTCGGATGGCGCTAGTGACTGAAAAATTTAGCCCCCTCCCAAAGGAATGAAAACCTAATTGAATATTATCGAGAGTGCAGAAGGTTATGTGTTGGAGTTGATGACAGAATATTTTGAAAAGTGTTGCTATGAAGTGGCAGGGGAGGGGAAGCAGCAGGTAGAGCTGATCAATTGTAACAAATAAAACAAAAATCACCCCCACCTGGGAATGGGGGTGGGAAACACAACCTACTTGAAGTATCTGTTCGAATTTGATACCCCATTAAATCTTTTTCAACGAACACCATTTGCAATTTATTTTCAATCATAAGAAGTTGAACATATTTTTGTATTTTGATTTGAGACACAATAGTTTAGGGTTTGGAGTTGCTTTAAATGATCTCATCTTCAGAAATACAAGAATAAGGCAAGCTGATTTTTAATCTGTTGCTCAGTCCTCCTGTAATCTCAGAATCTGCACTAGAATGAAGAACTAGCAACTTTTTCTGTAGTCAGGTAATCAGGTGTGGTTTTCAGTGCCACATTTTTAAATTTGGGGAGACAAGAATAAATGTTTAAGTGCTTTCCTTCATTAAGGCTAAAACAAATCTGAAGCTAACTTGAGTAGGAGTTTTGTCTATTCTTTATTTCCGCTGTAAATCTTAAGTTGTTTTATTTGTATATGTATTAGCATCGAGTCAATGTATCATCCATCTATTATCTATCTATCTGTCATCTATCTATCTATCATCTATGAAACCCCCTGTATACCATTTACAGCAAGTTTATACATTTTCTGGTCCCCCCACCATCATTTTTGGAATATTTCTCACTTAAGAAAGTTTTTGAATAAATATTTCTAATGTCACATTTGAAACTATCCTAAAATACATGATTACTTTCACTGAATAGTCTCTAAGACTATGGCATTACCTCTGAACTGAAAGCATTTATCCCCTTAAATGTCTCCACTTTAAGTGATGCTTGTTCTGGAAAGTGAATTATTCTTCTGTCCTAACACTTGCCCTATTTATTAAAATGTAGCCTGAAGTTTCTGAGCTAACAAAAGATGAAGTACAGGTGTGCGGGTATTGCACACTGTTCCTCAGAAAGGTGGGTGCTGAGTTTTCTGTGGTTTGCTGTCTCTCTATTACAAATAACTTCAATGCTGTTCTAATGTATAAACTGTAAGTCACTTTCATTTAAGCCATTATTGATGAAAGCTTGTAACCATAACAGGACCCCTTGAACAGGCACAACTTGAAACACCTTTTAAAGAAAATCTGAGAAACACTAGTGGCACGCTTAAGTTTGTGGACACACTGACCCATCATTTAGAGAGAACATTTAATGGGACTCACTTACCAAACTGGCATCTCATAATCTGTTAGGCTGTAACTATGTAAAAACACAAGGTTCAGTCAGTTACCTTTTTTAAAAAAAGAATTCAGTCATTTTATTGAAGCAGTCGCTTTAACTGCTAAGCGCTTTCCATGAGGTCAGGCTATATATGTATTTAATAAGATTATTATATAGATTTATTTTATTCCAGGAGCTCTTCTGAACACTTTACAAAGTTTAAATTATTTACTTCTCAAAACAGTTCTTTGAAATTGTTAATATTATAATTGCCATTTCAGAGATGAGGAAACTGAGGGAGGGAGCGAGTAAATAATTAATTTTTCCAACATCACATAGTGGTACAATTGAGATTCAAACCCCTGGAGATATGCTCCAGCATGCCTGTGAATATCCACCTTGCTAGGCTGCCTCTCTCAGACGATGGAGGGTAGTGTGTTTTATAATGCTTTATAATGTGGGCTTTGAGCCAAATGGCTTGGGCTCAAATCCTGTCTGTGCTCTTCTTGCTTTGTGATCATGTGAAATTTATCTAATCTCTGCTTGCTTTAGTTCCTTCATCCATAAAATAAGGACAGTGATATATGTAAGCCAGAATATTAATTAGCATATGGTCAAGTTTATTAATCAGGAGTTCTGGAGTTGTTTTTTTTTTTTCTATCTAATATTTGGCTCTAAGTTGACATAATAGGGCATGGCTGAGTAAATGGTTGAATTTGCAGGCTTGTGTTATGAATTCACATAGATATGGCTAAAAGAAAATTCATCAGGGGGTTTAAAGTCCAGCTATGGGGATTGATGCACATTTCATTTGTAGTTTTTAAAAGTGCACAGCACAGCAGCCCTTCCTAATACCCTTATAGTGTCCAACTTTAAGGTCTCTTCCTTTCTCTTCAGGACAGGGGCTGAATTTACGATATCTAGAGAGCCACTTCACAGATAATGTCAGTATCTGTGGAAAGCCAGACCTTAAGTGTTCATAGAGTCTGACCACACCCTAATTGGAGTTCAATTTTCTTGTATTCTGTGTTTGGTGGTCCCAACCCCAAAGTCAGTGGGTCTCCTTTAAGGTTGTTGGCTAGCCCTCTCCTGATTTATGATTATCATCAGCCCCCCATACCCGTTTGCGTACATATACACATACATATACAAATATTTGCATATATATCCGTACATACATGTGTATATATGTGTATATACATATAATACATAAATAATATAATAATACGTGTATATACAGATAGCTGGAGATGTAATATATCAATATCTACATCTATATATATATTTTCCAAGTAAAAGCAGAGTGTTGGCTATAATACTTGCAGAAGAAGCTGTCCGGTCCTTAAAGTACATCCAATATAGACATTCTTGAGCTGTCCACAGTTTGGGGTCATATCTACCCCCTTTTCCAGAAACTAACTGCCAGAACCCTACTCAGAATTAATTTTAGAGCTTATACAAGTTAGCTTATGGCTAGCTTAAAAAAATGCATATCTAAGATACATGGAGATATCCTTCTGTTTTAACCTAGAGTATAATGTGCCTCTCTATGTCAACTCTGTAATTTATCCACCTTCACCTTTACACTTCAGAATAGCTTGATGGTTAATTGTTTTTTTAAATCACTTTGATTTATGGAATATTTTTCTTTTATTCATACCCTACTTCAATTTTACCTTCAGTGAGTATCTATGTCTTTCCAACAAGGAAATTTATTTATTTATTTATTTATTTATTTATTTATTTATTTATTTATTTATTCATTCATTCATTCACACACACACCCCCCCCAAATTATTGGCTGCCCTAACTAAAATAATAAGTCACACATTGTCTAAAGAAATAACTGGGCCAGCTGAGTACTGTCGATGTTTTACTTTAGCTGGATGGAGTGAAAGATTTATTTAAAGACAAGACTTTTTTGCTGAAGTTAATTTTCCTCTCTCACCAGATACAGGATATATAATTTTTGAGCCTGTTAGTTTTTCTAAAATTTACTTTAACAAGCTTATATTAAACACAACTGTGTAAAACACCCTGATCCACACACAAAGACACCAATTTGAATAAAACAAAAACTCAGTCTTCCAGTAACTTAAACTCTCCTCAGGGAGTTTTCTGGAGTGCAATCCAAGGAAGTAAGATGGACCTGGAACAAAATACAAACATCAGGTTGCATACAATTAAACAGATTTCCGACTTGGGGAATGACATATGAAAAAGCCCTTCTGGTTTCTATGAGAACAGAAGATACGGAAGTTCAGACAAATTCTGCTTGACATGCAAGCCTTTCACATTATAGGTCTGAAATCAATGCTTTTGAAAGAGAGAGAGGCAGACAGGGAAGAAAGGAAGAGAGCATTACTAGGAAAAAATTTAAAAATGTAGAGGGGGGAGTCAGGAGAAAAGAGAGGAGCTGACCTTGCAGGTGTTCCTGTTGTTAGTGTTATTTATTATTGTGGTCTACCATTTGAGACAAGGCTGATTTTTTTTTTTTTTTTTTTTAAGATTTTTTATTTATTTGACAGCGATAGAGACAGCCAGCGAGAGAGGGAACACAAGCAGGGGGGAGTGGGAGAGGGAAGAAGCAGGCTCATAGCGGAGGAGCCTGATGTGGGGCTCGATCCCACAACGTGGGATCACGCCCTGAGCCGAAGGCAGACGCTTAACAGCTGCGCTACCCAGGCGCCCCAAGGCTGATTTTTTTAAAAAAAATTTATTTATTTATTTATTTGAGAGAGAGAGAGAGAGAGAGAGACAGAATCTGAAGCAGACTCAGGTCGAGGCTTAGAGCCAGATGTGGTGCTCGATCCCAGGACTGCAAGATCATGACCTTAGCTGAGACCAAGAGTCAGATGCTTAACCCACTGAGCCACCCAGGCACCCCTGATGTTTTTGTTTTAAATAAAAGTTCCTCCTGGAATCAGCAGGTCCCTGTGGATCTGGAACATGAAACCCCTGATCCCAGAATTCTGTACCCAGCTCTCATCTGAGAGACACCCCAGTCTCCATTCCCAAGGTAGGAAGCACATTCCCCTTGCCTTGTCCTGCTTTTACCTTTATGTGGTCAATGGATTGTTCATAGTGGCACCCCTTGCCATACAGGCAATTTCTTTTCTTTCTTTTTTAACAACGTTTTGGTAAACAACCCTTAGAAAACTCCCATTGGCCTCCTACAGCTTTCTTGAAACATAGATACATTGGTAGAGCTTTGATTTCAAATTTAACCAATTTCAGGGCTGAGTTCTGACTTATTTTTTTTTTTAAGGTTTTATTTATTTATTTGACAGAGATAGAGACAGCCAGCGAGAGAGGGAACACAAGCAGGGGGAGTGGGAGAGGAAGAAGCAGGCTCTCAGCAGAGGAGCCTGATGTGGGGCTCGATCCCATAACGCCGGGATCACGCCCTGAGCCAAAGGCAGACGCTTAACCGCTGTGCCACCCAGGCGCCCCTGAGTTCTGACTTCTAATTGATCAGATTGCATAAAATTATTTTTGTGATTTTTGAGGCATAATGACCGAAAAACCCCACAGATTTTCAAAAAGCGTAAATGTATACCCTGACTCAAGTGCTGAGCTGGGGTCCAGCAACCCCAATGCCTGCAGATGAGAAGGCTCTAGAACAGACTCGGTGCTCCATTGCCACCTTGCATTACCTTCAATGCAGATGTAGGAGGTATCTTTACTCCTCAGAAGCCATTTGGCCTAACTCTAATTAATACTTCACCTAATCTAGCAATACCACTAATTGTTCACAAACCAGCAATTTAATCAACACTCTGCTAACAGGCAAAGTTTTTTTTTTTTTTCCTCTCCACTCTTTTGTGCTCTGACACAGTGCGAACTTAGGCAAGTATGTCCCAATTGCTTTGTTTCCATGTAATTTAACAGCAAGACATTATTTTCTCATAAGAGGTGAGTTGAATTTTTACTGCTAATGAATAAATTAACTAAAAAAGGTTAATCTGCCTACATGTTTATGAAACATTATGCAAATCGTTCTCCGAAAGGTTTAATGGTAATTGAAAGCAATTGAAAACCATGGTACATTTCCCCCGATTTTCATCTATTTTTTTTAAAGTGTATAGATTACACAGATTTTTACATTTTACAGATGTGCGTGTAGAGGGGATTCTTTGGGGCTCTGACATCATCTCTATGGCGTAAGTACATTAATAAAAACATGTAGAGCTTCCGTTTTTGATCAGGAATGGCACTGAATTTGGTAATTAATTTCAAAGCAAAGCTGTAAAAATGAAAAGAATCTGTATGATTAATATTATTAGAGTGAACAGCAAAAGAAGTCATTATGTTTAGATGCTCATTGTGAAGTCTTGACAAATGGTTCTTGCATCGAGTTCACATTACAAACAGTTTATGACCTGCTATTCAGATTGGAGGTATTTTACGTGAATGACACAGGTGTTAAAGGCTGAAAAGATACGGATCACTAAGTATGTACATGAGCATCATTTTGTAAGGAAACTTTTGCCTAATAATTAGCCTGTTTTCCTCATCTTGCACTCCTCTCTCCGGCAGTGAAGGTATGCTGTCTTACCTGCTGGTAGGGGAGTTTTTAGGAAAGACAATATGCATGCACATGTGTTTGCGTGCACGTGTGTGTGCACGTGCATGTGTGTGTTAGGGAGTAGCAGGGGGCATGTACTGGGAATTACATACTGAAATAAAAAGAAAGTAACAGTTTTGCTATTTGACCGTGAAATGCTAAATGTCTGAGAATCTGAATAGTACAAGTGTCTGCAGCACACAGGTTTTGCCGTATTGGAAGTTAAAACCAACAAGTTTAAAATACTTGTTTACTCATTTGTGGAAAATAATCAAGGTCAGGGTCACCTGGGCGGCTCCGTCGGTTAAGCATCTGCCTTGGGCTCAGGTCATGATCCTGGGGTCCTGGGATTGAGCCCAGTGTCAGGCTCCCTGCTCAGTGGGGAGCCTGCTTCTCCCTCTCCTGCCTGCGCCTGCTCTCTTTTGCTATCTCTGTCACTATCTCTGTCCCTCACAAATAGATAAACTCCTAAAAAAAAAAAAAAAAAAAAAAAAAAAAAAAAAAACCAAAGCCAGCCACATGATTTGAGAGGCCTGGTACAAAGGGAAAAGGTGGAGTCTTTGTTCAAAAAATAGGAAAAATATTGTTGTTGAAGCTACTAAAATAAAAAGATTTATCCTTTCTTTTGCAGACTTGTCATTTTTTTCCTTTTCCCCCCAGGCTTTATTGGGATATAACTGACATGTAACATTATGTAAGTCTAAGGCGTACAGCGTGATGATTATATACGTGTACAGATTGCACACTACTTACCACAATAAGGTTAGTGAACACTTCCATCATGTCACATAGTTCCCTTGTGTGTGTATATGTTGAGAACATTTTAGATCTCCTCTCTGAAGGACTTCCAAGTCTATGATACAGGACCGTTAACTGTAGTTACTATGCTGTACATTAGGTCTCCCAAACTTATTTTTCTTATAACTGGAAGTATCTTTTGACCAACATCTCCCCATTTCTCCTACCCAAAGCCCTGGTAACCAATCTACTCTCTGTTTCTATGAATTCAACTTTTTTGGATTCCATATGTAAGTGATATCATTCAGTATTTGTCTTTCTATATTTGGCCTATTTAACTTAGCATATTGTCTTCCAGAATCATTATGTTGTCATAAATGGAGCATAATGCCCTCTTATCTATGTTGTTGCAAATGATAAATTTCTGTCTTTTTCATGGCCGAATAATGTTCCATTGTATATATATATATATATATATATATATATATATATGTGTGTGTGTGTGTGTATAAAATCACATCACACTTAACCTTTCCATTCATTGTCTTGTCACATCTTATTTGTTATTTAATATTATTAAAAGTAAAGAGGAATTTAAGATTTAAATTACTAGTATGAATTGACTGTTCATCATTATAATGTACAATGTTGATTTTAAATGCAAATATAAGAGCATTTAGTTCCTATGTGGAATAACTAAAATTTACACAATTTGTATTTCATAGCTCATATGTGCATATGTATTTCATTCTTGTCAGAACAGTGGAAACAGCACAAAATTAACTCAGCTCTTTTTGTTTCACCTCTTGATGTGCATATATTCAACCAACCATCTCTCTATCTTTATCTTACTGATTTGTAAGGGAAGATTGAAAGGAAAAGACAAAACAAAAGAAAACAAAAAACAACAAAAAAACCCTATGGGTGTCTTCAGTGTTCCCTTTCCTTCATTTCAATGTAACTATCTGGCAAATATAGGGAAGTAACACAAGTATGAAAAGATTCGATGGGACTCTTTGGCTGTTAGTGTTTCTTAAAATGCTATTGCCTTTTGCCTGCATATAAAACAAATTTCTGGTTCAAAGAGAAAGCATACCTTCTCAGAGTTGTCAGCTAACAGCTGACAGCATCCCTATATCTCAGTCTTAGATGCAATGTGCTTGCCTTGTGCTTGCTTTGAATCTTGTTGGACTCCCACGCATTGTGGGCCCACCAGAAATCTGTGCTTAGGTGGCATCGTGAATGCTCTGTACTAATGGGGTGGCGAGGAATGGTGGTCATGAATATTACATGTATCTCTTCTGGTCAAACACTTACTCCACTGTCCCACTGGACTTCAAATATAAAATTAAGAGTTTTAAGATGGCAGCAGCAGAACATTAAACCAAGCATGGAGCCCTTCTGAATGCAGGATTCTGCGTCACTTTTCAGGCCACACATCTATGAAGCCAGCCCTGAAAATAGCAGTGACAAACCCATCACATGCTCATGCAAATATTTCCATGAAAAATAACTATTTTCAAGAAATGTAAGAAAAGCGACTTTTTTACTTTTGTGAGTGATATTGAAAATTTTAATCTTTAACATCTAGTTTTGTAGAAGGCAGCTGGATTTGTATATCTACTTTTGTATTGAATGTGTTGCAATATATTGTTTTGGTTGAGAGACTGGAGAAACATCTGGCCTCTCACAAGTATGTACTTGGACAAAATATAAGAACTTTAATAACCCTTTCAAAAAATTGTGGATTTTCTTATTTGAAATTATACAAAAATTCGATAGCTGGTTGTTTCTTCTTTCTTTTAAAAAGAGATTTTATTTATTTATTTTAGAGATAGAGCATGGGAGTGAGGAAAAGGGCAGAAGGAGAGGGAGAGAATCTCAAGCTGACTCCACACTGAGCTTGGAGACAGATGCAGGACTTGATCTCACGACCCTGAGATCATGATCTGAGGTGAAACCAGGAGTTGGATGCTTAACCAACTGAGCCACCCAGGCACCCCTAACTGGTTGTTTCTTATAAGTTAATTACAATATAAAATCTGATATCATATTAATAAATATTTTTACTCTTTTGGATTTTAATCCATTGGCCTATCTTGCATTTTAAATAGATTTTTACTCGTGTGATTTTTTTTTTTTTTTTACTGTCATGCATTGTTCATTGGAAAATGCTGGCTCACTGAATTATAAAGATATTACAAATTTTGATGCACTTCATTGTACAGTAAGACTCAGATACTATTTAATATTGTCTTCAGTCTTACCATAAGCTATCAAGCTCATGGTGACTGGTACAAGTTTTTAAAACTTGTAATAATTTTCACTTAAAACTCAAATTTTATCATTGACAACAAATACTGCCAATTATTTTCCTTGCAGTGACAGGATGAGGCTTCATGCATTTTTGAGAAAATATCTGCCTGATACCTAGTAAGCATACTTTGTCAATCATTTTTCAAATGGAAATTACATACCATGGAAAAAGAGGCTAGTTCAGCTGGCAATTCAAAGAATTACGTAAATACTCTCTTCAAATAACCCTCACACCTGGGTGTGGGATAGAAGTGCTCTAATCGCACGTCCCATTTCGTCACACAGAATATGAAAAAGGCATGTGCGGAAGGTTCAAAATGTAATAACGGTCACAAGTTTTACTGATTCATGAAAGGTATTTTAAAGTGACACTTGCTTTCATTTTCATTTTTACCCCATCTGTGTCATGGAGAAGAATGCAGTGGCTCCTAATACAGTGGGGGCCGCGGCTTTAGTTTGTGTCAAGATGCTGACACTTGCATTCACCATTGTTTCTGTGACACAAGCACAAATGTCAACATAGTGGAAAAGGCAGATGATATCTTTGTGTCCTTACAAAGTTATTTTTGACATTGTGAACCCCATAAGTGTTTTGGGAACCGAGAAATCATGCATTGGGAACTGCTTTTCAGGAAATAATGCAGTAGAAGGTTTTTACTCTGCCCCTTGGTAGAAACATCTCTCTGGGTTTTCACCTCCTCTGTTCCTTACCTCAGTTTTCTTCTCTGTTAAGTAGGGGCAATAGCATTTGTTCCACTAACAAAAGATTTCGTCTAAGGATCCAATGAAATCGACTTTTAAAAGAGTTTTCAAAATATAATGACCTCCATGTTTGTCTTTGTTTTCTTAAAATAGCTATTGGTTTCTTTGTTAGTTAGTAATAAAATCTATATTTGAGTATCTATTATGGCCCATGCACAGTATTAACAACTTTTATATTTACTGTGCTTTTTTTTAAAAAAAAGATTTTATTTATTTATTTGAGAGAGAGCGTGAGAGAGAGTGCACATGAGCAGGGTAGAAGGGCAGAGAGAGAGGGAGAATGTAGCCTGACAAGGGACTGGATCCCAGGACCCTGAAATAATGACCCGAGCTGAAGGCAGACGCTTAACCGACTGAGCTACCCAGGTGCCCCTATATTTACTGTGGCTTTACTGTTTATAGTCAGCACTGGGATTTGATCCAGATGTCCATAATTTTCCCTCTATGTCACAATACTTCTAAATGCTGAGACAAAGTAAAAAGGAAGGAGGTGGAGAAGAAGTGGTTTGATTAGAGAACTTAGTTTAAAGAATTCCCATCTTTAAAATGAGAGAAAAACCCTTGAAAATGCAGAAATAATAGTTATCGCATCACTCTTATGTGCAGACCACTGTGTAGTGTCTACACTGTATGTATATAAAGCGTATAAAAATGCTGTTTTTCAAGAAGTTATTGCAATCCAAATATGCAGATATCTCATCTAGCACTTTATATGGAAGAAAACAAGGCCCAGTGGGAATGCACCAGAGAGCATGGGTAAGAGAGCTGTTTTGACTCCGTATTTCTCTAAGTTTTTGTTCATGTAATTTCTATGAGGAGGGGAGGCTAAAATTAATTTGTTATCAAGTAGTTGTTCATGTGTAACATAGTTTTCTTTCGTATCCCCCCTCCCCCCGCCAACCCAGGTAAAAACACTCCTCCCATTGCTTTGTGAGCAAATATTGGGTTTTAATACTTGCAACCCCAACAAGAAATGTTAGATATGAGACGATGGGTCATAGCAACTGGAGTCTCAAACACACCACAAGGGCAGTCACTGGCAGGTTGTATAACTCACCTGATTCAGGTTCAGGGCCAGTTAGTGGCATCTTCGGGAGGCTTCTCCAAATGTGCTATGGAGACTCCTACTACTAGAGTCTATTCCAGGAAGAGTAGCTCCCCTCCCTGGAACACCGCCTCACCTCCACTATCCCCTCCCCTGACCTGTTATCTCAACATCAGTGCTTTCGTCACCCACTGAAATTGTTTGAAATATTTCATTGAATCTGTAACATCTTCTATTATGAGACATTTCATATGTGGACACTAAAAATTACCAATTATATTGTTGTATCTAGGAATTTTAGTATTTGTTTTAAAAACCTTTCTGATTTGATACTTTATAAGTAAAATAAATATATGTCTATCCTGTTCCAAACAATATCATTCTCTCTGTGCTTTTATATCACATTATTTATTTCTTAAAAGAAACAAAAAAAGTTTCACCCTTGTCTCTGGGATTTTTTTTCAAGGCCTTAATACTGTTTTGATAATGGTGTTTTTTAAATCTTCCCAAAAGATATCAACAAAAGGTTTTAAGGCACCAACTAGGACTCATATTCTTTCTTTATATGGTCTTTGGTGATCTGTGGATTGCAATGTCAAGGGGCTGAGATTGTCCTTTAGTGCCATCAGGAATAGCAGCGAGGTTCGCCCAGGCATAGGCGACGAGAATGTATCACCACTGCCACCTGGCCTACTGTAATTAAAAGAAGCCATCCCAATTTCATTGTTAAAACATGGGGAGAAAATGAGATATAGTCTTATTTATTTTGTAATGTGTATAGTATCTTTCTTTTCCCATTGGAATACAAGCTTATTGAGGACGAGGCTTTATTTGTATTGTTTCTCTAGCATCTAGGTAGAACATTGCTCAATACATGCATTAAATACACATGATTTAAATGAATGATTAATGAAAGCTCAACACAAATATGAAAGCCTTACAGGAATATGGAAATATGGTATCCTTGAGTAAACAAAAGCTTTCTAATCAGAAAGACCTCTGACTCTCTTACCTACCTGCTTTGATGGTGACCATGTGACATGGTGTAAATGTTGAAATTCTACAACTTTCAAAAATGAGAATAAAAGATGCCCACCTCGTGAGTCTGGATTTCGTGTTTTGACCAACAGAGTGCAAGGTCTGGCTTAGCACACGGTCCACAGGTAGTTTCCTTCCTATTCCTTTGTGAGGACGTGTCCTTCCTCATCCCTTTGCATCTGGGGCTAATTGCATTCTTTGCTCAGAATTTTTATTGTGATGACCTTTTCCCTTGAATCTCACAGTTTACACAATTGTGGAAAACCATTGGGAAAAAAATAGATTTCTTTAGATTTCCACATCTGGAATTTGCCTTCCCCCTCTTGTCCAATCTGATAGCCAAGACCTGGGGGGAACAACGTGCCGACAGACAAGTCACAGTGAGAGGAGGAATAAAGATAGTTTATCCATTCTCTACAACCTCACACGGAAAGTGTGTTGTTCTTATTTTGATAAATTGAAAGTTTGTGATGTTTCAGAATTCAGAATTCTCCAAATTCTCAGCTAGCAGGTGTTAGTGTCATGCTGCCATTGGTTGTCTGTAAAAATGAGTCAGCTGGAGCTGAGGTTTGGAAAGAAGACTTGATATTTACATTTGAGCTATCATCCGTGTGTTCTGAAGCACATGCAGTTCAGAGGGAGGATGTACTTTCTCCTTCTACACAGCTAATAATGAAAAGGAGGCTGATTGGCCTTTCAAAGTAAACTGGATTGTAGGTAGAAAATTGAGGCAGAGACTATGAGTGTATTCCATGCCCCTCAAAGAAAAATTCAGTGCTGGAACTGGGATGTGAAATAGTTTTGAGATTTTGTTATCTTGCCACTTGGTATTTAGTCACTGTTCCCAATACATTATTTATATGTACACGTTTAGCTTGCTGATGTATTCCTTGTATGATTCAAAGAATTTGACCAATATGATTAAAAGTAATACTGCATATATTTAAGTTTATAAGTACTTTTATTTTTCTAATAATAATTGCCTTTGAAACCAAAAGAGAGAGAAGGAAGTCAAACTTCTAGAAGCGGGAAACAAGCAGAGAAATCTGTAGAGCCAAACAAAAGAAGTTAGATGAATTCAAAATTATACCAGTGATGCTAACAAAATATGCAAAAGAGATTGTGAAACCTTGGAAGTAAAATAAAAGAAAATGTTTCATTTAAATGTTGAAACCCTAAAGCATAGAAAACAGTGTCAGTAATCTCAAGAGAATAGATGTCACTGTTGCTACTTTCAATGAATTGGATAGATGGCAATTTTTTCAAAGTACTTCTGCTGCATTTACTTTTGACAGCTAGAATTGTGATTTTAGTTCCAAAATGAGAGTCTTCAAATAATTCACTAGTTCGTGTTCAGTTCTGCATTTGGTTCAAAATAATCTATAAATCACATATCGTCAGGTATATGTTTGTGAAACATGTCTTTTATTTTATTGCTTTACCCTAACTTAATTCTGTCACACAAATATTTTGAAAAGCTTTTGTTGATTTTTTAACATGCCTTTGCGGTTCTTAAGTCACGGTGGTCCCCAAAACCAAACCTTTAAGTCTCTGGTTTTATTTTCACCCAGCACATTGAACTGTACAGAGTCTCATGATGTCAAACAACAGATTGGATTCATGTCTTGGGTCAAAATGAACTCTTTTAAATAATGGGAGTTTGATTTAAGCAAGAAAAATGACTAATTTCCATATCTTTTTTTTTCTTTTAATTTCTTTCTCTAACTCATAAAACCATGAACCAATTTGAATGTTTAGCTTCCCTTCTTGTTTGATTTCTTTCATGCCAAGTGATGCCCAAGGGAGCATTTCACCTGGTGCTATAATGGGAAACTTGGCAGACCTTAATATATCACTGCAACGTTTTTCTCAATTATATACTTTTTTCTTTGTAGTTTTTGGACATATTTCAGATGGTCTTGACCATTAAGTTTTTGTAAATGAATATTTTTCAGAAAGTTACTTTAAAAATATCCTTGTAGAGAAATTTAATAGCCTCATGATAGACCCTATTATAAGATAGACAAGATTTTCAGTTACTTAGTATTTAAAGATATCATGGAGAGATGGAGCTGGTTGAAATTACTTGATGTAGATATTCTAGTTTAAACAAGCAAATTTCCATTCTCTGTCTACTTTTGATTCAGCTGCTGGAAGAGTTTGAACAGTGGAGTGATGTATTTTTTGAAAGACTGAAGGACGAGACAAACTATCTAAGGAAGTGGTCAATGATTACTTGAATTCTTATCGTAGATAATAATGATTAATGTGCATTTTATTCTTGATCATTTTATATATTGCAAGCCTACAGTATCATTCTGACATTCTTGTTCTGTATCTTTATTTATTCACTCACTCATGCAACAACTATTTTGAGTCTCCATTATGTATCAGGCAACATCTAATTTTAAAGAGAGGAGACAAACAATAAGTAAGCAGGGTAATTCAAATAAGTAATATATAATATAAAATATAAATATAATATAATAATATGCACAGACTACAGAATATCAAGGGAGAACAGTTAATCCAGACTTAGACATAAAGAATGGTCTCTTGCAAGAAGAAACAGATACACTTAAATTTTCATGTCTGAAAGATTTTAGGAGTAGTTGGAGTGAGCATAGGGGGATTTCTGATCACAAGTGGGAGACTTTGTGGGAAAATTAGTAGTGTATCAGTGAGATAAAAGACTATTACCCAACATATTTCCTTATGCCCTGAATGCTGTCAGCTATCTTCGTAGACAGCAACTAATCCTACAAATTCTAAATGCTCTTCAATTGTCTTTGAATATATGTGAAACAGAATGCAATTCATTTTCATTTAAAACTCCCTGTGACATTTTCTGCCTCTTAATAGGAGGGCAGGAGGTGGCAAATTTCTTTCACTGGAAAATAATTTGATATTATCTTGTGCAAACAGATTGGCGAGTATTACAAAGAAAAGGCTCATTCTTCAGTATTGCTAAGTCCTCAGACTGAAAAAATGAGTTTTATCCAAAGCACAGTGGAATGGTAAAGGTAGACTCAGAAGC
Organism: Ailuropoda melanoleuca; assembly: GCF_002007445.2. Classification (NCBI taxonomy): domain Eukaryota; kingdom Metazoa; phylum Chordata; class Mammalia; order Carnivora; family Ursidae; genus Ailuropoda; species Ailuropoda melanoleuca. Next base: position 25,121,824 of record NC_048231.1, read on the forward strand.
TTAAGCAAGAAAGCTAGGTTGCTGAGTGAAATGAAGGAAGGAGGAGCAGAGGTAGGAGTCTCAAGGAGAAGAGGCCAAGCCAATTAGATAGGTGGCCAAAGCCGTTTCAGAATCAGGATAGTTGTTATTTAATTTTAATTTGTTTGGGTTTTGTGATTACATATGTTGATATGACTGTAACCCTTAAACAAGGCTGTTAAACACACAAAGATTTTGCTTTTGGAGAATATCAAAGAGTAGGGCTGAGTTGCACAAAAGGCTTGACGTGGAGTAGAGCAAAGAGAAATGCAGGAAAACAGCGGATCATATAGTATTTTGTGAAGAACATTGAGCGTGACAAGGGATATGGGTTAACGTACTCAAGTCAGTTTTGTACAAGTATCAAGGGTAGGATGACCTCAGTTAGGTTGAAGATGTCATGTGAAGACATATAATGCAAAGCTTTTACACATCTAAAACTACATAATAGGGTCAAATTTCAATGGTTTGTGCTAATGAAGGGAGGAAGCAGCAATGGTTTCAATTTGTTAATAACCATTGCAGAAATTTTTAAAAATATTTTGTTTTAAATGCATTTCTCAGGTGGTTTAACTTCTTAATAGCATTTTGCTTAGGCTTATATTAAAATATTTTTATTTTCTAAACACAATCTGGCTGGGAAACAGGAAAAGAAGGTGAAACTGTTTTATAATCAGTATATTATCTTAATGCACATAACTGAAAATTCGCTGCATTTTGAATACTGTATTTTATTCTTGTAGATTCAAACAGTTAACTTTGCTTAAAAGAAAAAAAATTCTTTCACCAGCCATTTCGTGCATGTGCTGAAACCAACTGAATATATATTTTGATTTCCCAGCTATTGGATAAGAGTTAATGTTCCCTAAATAATTCTTTTGATTGCATTCTACAATTAATGTAAAAAACAGCTGTAACTATAAACTTAACTAATGTTTTCAAGAATATTTAATTTCTAAATAGCTTAAACACAATTTATTATTTTGTTGCACATTTCTTCCTGTTTGCAATTCTTTTAGGGTTCTAGAAATGGGAACCAATATTTGTGATCCATGACCTTAGAGGATGTATGCTTGGCTAAGGGTCTTGTAGGAACGTTGTCTTATCTTATCACTGTGATGCCAACTGCTGTTTAGGTTCCTCAGAACTGAACAGAATCAAATAATCCATTTGCTTTTTATCCTTCATTGTGCCGACTCTTTGCATTTCATTTAGTTTGATCAATAAAAACACTCAGGTCTTTTTCAGTGTAGTTAGTCTTTTACTTTATTATTTTTAAATTTTAATTTTCTAATGTTTAGCATAAACACAAAACCCATGGGTTTCTGGGATGGTGCTGAAAGCTTTAAACAAAACCAAAATCTGTTTTCGCTTAATGCCAAAAATAAACTCATGAAGTTATTTTATTCTTATTAGGTGTTATAGCTCTTCAATCTTCATTTTGTGAAACTGAAATTATGGATCAAAGCTAAATGGTAGTGTCTTTTTAATTTTAAAAACCTGCTATAAAAGCAACTGGCCTCTAGTCCATGCAATTTGGGTGTGATCATGTCCTTTAGAAGATACTACTTGCTACACCAGTTGCCCATAGATGCATTTTAGAATGAGACATGTCTCTGAACTCATCATCACAGTGCCATCCACATGCAAATGGAAATCTTGAAGAACTTGAAGAACTAGTCTTGCATGAAAGTTAATTCAGCTTGATTCTCTTAGAACTCTTCTCTTTCCCTGGTCTGGATTTGTTTGCTATAGAGCAAAACTGTTTATTACGGCAGATAATAAATTGAAAGGAGAAAGTAGGAGCTGTCTCTAAATATACTAGTATGGTGTCAAATTATCCTGGGTTCATGTCTTTCCTAAGGGTTTCTAAGAAACTTCGAAGTCCTGAATGACTGCTGGCTACTTTAGTTCAGCCTTGAATTGTATTTAATTGAAAAATGGAGTGGAGAAATAGCAAAAAGCAAAACTGATGAGATTTCTATGGTCAAAGAATGTTAACTCATTTGATTTTCCTGAAATTCTAAACACAAAGCAATTCCACACACATTGTTAAATGTTGCCTGTGGCTTATATTAGAAGTGTCACTTGGCTGAAGCCCTTTGAGGGTATTACATATGTGTACAATATAACATTCCTCTAGGGTAGAGGATTTCATTGTATGATCAACAGCCCAAGGATTCCTGCACTGAACTTGAAAAATACTGGTTTGTCAAAGTGCCTGTTGTACTCCGCGAATGTATGTGATCCAAATTTTATTTTCTCTGAATTCTTCTCTTCGGATGTATGTTATCCTCGTAGTTTCATCATGGTACGCATTGAGAGAGTAACATGTCTCTAATTTAAATGAAAAATAAGAGATTTAATTGGAAAGGAAAAGCAGAGTCTGAAAATCATTCACTGACCCGTTCTACAAGGCACAGGAAAAATTGGCAAACACAGTTGTGAATGTCAAATTGCAAAGGCTTTCTTTCCTCCCTTACTTTCACCTTCTGCTTACTCAGCTTGCTCCCTGATCCAACATCTGTTTGTGGAAGTATATTCTACGTACCAAAACTTCTAAGTTCCATGAAGAACTCAGAGGAGTGTAAAACACTGTCCTGCTCATGAAGAAATTTTAAGCTAGTGTATGTAGAGAGCTAATAGGAGTATGAAATCATAAACAATGGGGATTATATAAGTGGTATCAGTGCATCATGTGTGACTATGGTCATGGATGTGTATGCCCAAATTGTATGTTAGTGCGTGATCTTTTCATCCTTCACAGAGTGAGGTAGATATACATTTACATAATTAAGTGAACATTTCATATTATACACACAGCTGTGAATGATAATGGAGCCATGGATTAAGCTACTGGGCCTCCCTACCAAAATAGAATATATGTAAATTTATTCTATTTTTAAAGCAGCCTCATGCATTTTCCTACACCTTATATTTGGTTATTCTGTTCAGGGTAGAACCAAGGATATCTATATCCTTCCAGCCTTTTGAACTCTTCTCTTCATCTTTTTTTGTCATATGCATCAAGGAATTCTGCTATTTGGAATCATGTAGTGTAAATAGTCTGCATGGTGGGCCAGTATGAAATCTTTGCTAGATTCCTGGAGTCCCTATCTTTCTGTAGGACTATAAAGCAGAAACTTACAGGCTTTCAGAAGAGAATCAGTTCTGGAGAAAGACAACACATTCAGGTTGTTTGGGAAGTTATAATTTTTTTTCTTTTTATCTGGAACATCCTTACAATGTGCAATGAAAGCAGGAAGAAAACTAAAATGAGAGAATCAAGGCATAGTTTGTTGGGAGGAACCCTGACATGTATTCCAAGAGTTATCTACCCACCACTATGTGAGAAGGAGCCACCAGCTGGCTCCTGTTCCCTCTATGAATACATTTATTTGCTGACCGTGCTATTTAGAAGTTATCAGTTTGACATATATTGTTAATGCATATCAGTTGGTCTTATAAACATGCACACATCAGATTGCAGTGATAGACTGTAAACTCCTTGAGATCAGTTAATGAACAGGGCGCATGTTTTCTTTGCTGTTCCATATGTATTTTTCATACTTTTGTACCAACACCACCTCCACATCCCCTGGTAAAGCATTGAGTCTCTTAAGCACTACTCCTTTTAATTGCAAAAAGGCCACTGTGATGCTAAATGAGGAGGTGATTTTTTAAAGAAAGACCCATGTTGGAGGGATGATTAGCAAGTATATGAAATACTGTCATAAACTACTACAAGGTCAGGAGGTAATTCTGCAGGAAAGCATAATGGCATAAGCAAAATCACCAGAGTGAAAATTATGGATTATGTTCTGAAAAGGTCAACTTGTTCAGAGCATAGAATTTGTAGAGAGGTAATGGCACAAAATGACAGATCTAGTCCCAGAATCTTACCTCCTAGAGCCTATGCATACCTCTTTCTAGATTCTGGAGAAATCAGCCATGTCCCTTAAAAAGAGAACACATCTATGCACTTTACTGGACATTCATTGGTAAACAAAACAAGCTAGATACCCACTCTCACAAATCTCAATCCTAATGTGTGTGTTTCGGGGTGGGGTGGGGAAGGGGCCCCAGAACTGATGATGGTTAGGTAGATGATGATAGATAGATGGTAGATAGATAGATAGATAGATAGATAGATAGATAGATAGGACACATGAAAGGTAATATCTCTTGAGCCTGAGTTATGCTAAGCATGAAAATGTTGTAGTTCCTCTTTTCACATTATTGGCAACCTTGGATCTGAGCGTGATAAATGGGAGTGGGATTGAGAGTGTTTTAGTGATTAGAGAAGTTTACTTACAAGTTGGAGTCAACAGGAAGTTTCATCAGCTGATCTGAATCTCAACTGATGAAAAAAATAATATGGAAATAAGAGAAACCTAGAGGGAGAGACATTTCTTTTAAAAATGTATTGAAAGTCTAGTATGTGCCATATACTTTTTTTTTTTTTTTTTAGGGTTTAACAGTGATAGAAGCAGAAAAGCTTCAACCTCCTGGGATTTACTTTCTGGGCATAAGGTGTGTGGGGGATGACAAATAAACAAACTGATCAATTAATGAAAGACATAAGTACAATATGGAATACGTTAGTAGCAAGTAAGTGCTCTGAAGAACGAAGCAGAGAAGGGGTGGTAATGCAGGAATGGTGGAGCTATAATTTCAGAATGGGTCATCAGGAAAGATTTTATAAGGTGACATATAAACAGGTCTGAAGATGTAGCCACATAGATATATGGCAAGAAGTTCCAAGCAGGTAAGAAAGAAGAAACACAGGAACGTGCACAGGTCCTTGTGCCTGGTGTGGTCAAGAAACATGAGAAAATCTGTGAGGCTGGAAGAGTGTGAGCAATTGAGAGATTAGTGGACTGTGAGATCAGAGAGAACTGGTGAGCCATATCACAGTGAGTGTTGGAGTAAAATGTACCTAACAAGTAGTTATCACATTAGCCTATTTATGTTGGAGGTAATTTATTTTATACTAAGCGATGGCTTCTTGGTAGTGCCTGAGGTAGCACCATCGCTATGCTAACAACTGGATTAGAAAACTTAGAGATAAATTATGGGAGAGTATAATCAGATTAGAGGTGAGCTGAGGGGCCCAGAGACAGGTATGGGACAGTGTCTGTGGCTTGTTGTATAGAATATTCCGGGTTGTGTTAGAGGTATCATACAGATGTTAAAAGGAGGATTATAGGAAATCCACTCTTGTCTTCCAAACAACCATAGGGTGCTGTGATTTTAGTATTGAGTTGGGGCTTTTATTGTGAAAATGATCCACTCACCTTGTGTGTCTTACCAAGCATGGGGTACTATGTGAATCATTTGGATGAAGATTCAGTGATGATTATGGAGATGGCCAAAAGTAGAGATTTTAATTATAAGTACAAATGGTGGTTCTGAATGTTGTTTTTGAACCCAGAAACTATTTTGAACCCCACCCTTTTTCAATTGACTATCTACTCATTTTGCCTTAGATACCAAATCCCCCTAATTTAATAAGAGAGAGTCTTCCAGCTCTTATGGTGCCTGGGGGGCCAAGTAGAGCACATAATATGCACTCAGTAAATATCCGGAGAATGATTAATAAGTGTGCATTGTGGGTTCTGAAATACTGGCTGATTAGTTTATTTAAATATATACTAAATAAATGTTTTAAACAATTATAACCAATAAAATGTTGTTTGCTTTAGAAATAAGGATATGTAATTTCTTTAAAATATGTGGGAAAGCTGAAATATGGGCATTTATAATGATGGAATCTGATGTCTGTAAGATTTAATTTTTAGTCTAATGATCAAGTGACTTATCAGACTAATTGGATTCATTCTAACTGTATTAAGCGAATAAAATTCAAAGGAATCTATACCAATAGCTTTTTCAAGAAGTATTTTTGTTTTATTAGACATGAAACTAAGTGGAAGGATCTCTGTATCATCTTACAATGTGGTGGAAAGAACATTCTTTGATGACAGGAACTCTGAGTTCGGCGTTTGGTGATTTTGATAACTAACTTTCATGACCTTCTGAAAACACTAAAATATCTGGACCTGGTTCCTCATCTATAAAACAAAACAAAACAAAAAACAGCTTTCTTACAGAGAGTTTACACTGGGTCTGCATTTTCTGAGCATTTTATATATACTATCTCATTTAATTTTCCCAATATCCATTACATAAGCCTGCCTTCTAATGAGAAGGTTAAATTAAATTATGAGGTCTCTCCTAGCTCTAAAAGTCCAATTAATTCAAATCAGTTCATTTATTGCCCCAAGGAATGGGAAAGGAAACCCTGTGCCATAGAACATGGCGGTAGCTGAGCAGGCAAGAAATCTCACGTCCTTTCACCACCTGCCTTAGCATCTTCGTAGTTGCATGACTAGTGGACTAAAGTTTTGATGCATAGTCTAGATTTATCAACCTCTGGCCACATAGTTGGGTATTAGTACCTGAAATCTGACTTCTACCTGTCATGATAGAATCACTGGGGAAATGTGAGTTAATTAGAATATTGCTGTAAAACTCAGGACAGCAGCCCGTTAAATGTCACAACTTCAGCAAACACAAGATTGTGGAAAATGGTAGTCTCTGGGACTGTGCTCACATTATTTTGTTATGGGACAGCTTATAATTCGTGTCACCACCACAATGCCACCAAGTGATTGTTACTGTTGGTCGTGAAGGACAGAGGAATTTACTACAGCAACACTAGGCAATTGTTCATGTATTCCTTTTTCCACGTGCATGAAGACAGGGACCAGACAATTCTCAGAAAATTTCTAAATGCTCGTGATACAGTTAAGTTCCATACACAAAATTATTTTTGTGAATGTATCTTTTTCTTATCAATAGTTATGGTCTTTCTTTTCAATGTGAAATTTTTTTTTCAGGTAGTTTCAATATAAAGAAAAAAATTGCTATGGTTTGTCTGTTAATAAATGTTCATGTGTCTCTAAAAGGGAGTCCAGAACAAAAGAAATATTTAAGTAGATATAAATAGGATAATTTAAGTATAAAGGGAGAAGGGAAAACAAATTCTTATTTAATAAAGGTTTGAATCCAAGCATGCTTCCTGTTACCAGTAATTATTGCCTAACTTGATAAGCCAGCAAGTAGTTATTGGAAAACGTTTGTGAAAATATAGTATCACTTTACCACTATTGGCCTATAACTGCCTGCATGGAGAGTCATTGATCTTTATCATTGATATTGCTATGTCTCTGCTCTGAGGAAAGGCAAAATTGTGGGTACCAAATTCTGGGAATAGAGCAGCTCAATTACCATTTGGACTAATTTGAATCCCACAGGACCACACCACATTTGAATGATTGATATTGATTCAAGAAATAGACCTCAAATGAGCTGGTATGGCAGACACAAAAGTAATCTGTTGAAATGTGAATGAAATCGTGATGACGGAAGCTGGCCAGAGATTTGCCTAATAACAGGATCACCAAGATCTATGATGATTTTTAATATTTGCTCCAATAACTAACAGCAGAAGTTTATGTCAGGAGGGCTAACGAAGCATTTAGGGAAACAGGTTGCTCAGAACAGATGTAGGAAAAACCAAGGTAGTATTAGGAGTGTCTGATTGTGAAATATCTGGAAGACATAGAGGTAACACATCAAACCTTTCGTAAAATATATGTCATTAAAGAAGTTTCTCACTTGTTTCAAATATTGTGGTTTTGAATAAGTACTTTCTGTACTATGCAATTTTATCTGAGAAAGCAGTGCTTGGGAAACTGCAGGTATGGGAAAAAAATACAAATACTAAAGGTTTCAACCAAATTTAAAGACAAGAGCGGTTAACATCAGTAAAGAAAAAAGGATGGAAACTTCAGGAAATAGTAACAGGAAAATTAGAACCAATATTCAGGAGATACCGTAAACATTTCTGTACTAGAGTCCCTTAAATCAGAGGTAGGTAAGAAGCAAGAATTATTGTCTTATGCTTGATAGATTTTGCTTTGTATTAGGACAAATACTACCAAAATTTTGGACATCCAGGCTTTTTATGTCTAACTTTATGAATTTTGAGTAGTAGAAAGTATTATCTGGCAGATGGTAATGATTCAGCCTTTTGTTGCCACCAGGGGGCGAATGAGCAAAGGCTCCAGTGTGGGACCCTACTTCACACTGCACCAGTGGGGATAGACAAGTGCTTTCATTGTTGGCTGAGTTACGGCACTTTTAATATAGGTACAAGAACGTGAATCTTTGTTGATAATAAGGATAGAGTACAGCTTTTTAGTTATTAAAAAGTTTGAGTTTCCTGCAGGAAATCATGAATGGACCCATGAGAGACACTAAATGTACGTTCATAACAGTAACAGTTATAGATCTAGCATTAATCTTGGGTCAGTTTTAATCAAGTCAATGATAATACTAGGATTTAAATACCAGAATAATTCTAAAAGTAGTGAATGCTTCCCATCAGACCAGACCTAAACTCTGACTCTTTCATAGAAAGATTACTTATTCTCTGAAAGTGAACTCTGATTATCAATAATTAATAGCATGGGGGTACCTGGCTGGTTCAGTTAGTAGAGCATGCAGCTCTTGATCCTGGGGCTGTAAGTTTGAGCCCCACGTTGGATGTAGAAATTACTTAAAAATAAAATATTAAAAAAAGAAAGTTCATAGCATGAAGTATTGCCCATGATACAGATTCTTCACTGCTTTATTCTTAATCAGGAACTGGAAGCTGCTGGACCCAGCAATGGTACCCATGTCCTAAAATTTAAGCTGGGCGTGATTCAGAGCTGAGTTTCTCATGGAATGTGCTAGAAACAATTAAAAATGGCCAAATACTATGAAGGGCTTCCAGATCAGTGCTGTTGAGGTAAATTCTCTGAAACTTATCCAAATAGTGCAAAATGGGCTGGTTCAAAAATTAATTACTACGAATGTTCAGGACAGGGAAGAAAGATAAGACCTACACGAAGTCCTTGGAATAGAGCAGATAATTGCATAGGCTTTTTAATATGGTTTTAATATGGTTTAATATGTCCAAAGAGAAGGGGTGTATTCTGAGCCCTTAAGAGCTCATCTTGAGAGTAGAAAAGTCCTCTGAGACACTATAAAGGGACACTATATTTTTGTGGAGATCACAGCTTAAATTTAATTAATTCCTCATGAGAAAGTTATTTTGATAAGGCAAGTTTATGATAATTAGCCCACCTTTAAATCTGCTACTCTGTTAAGTCTGGGAGTTTGCCCAGATAAATAAATAAATAAATAAATAAATAAATAAATAAATAAATAAATAAATAAATCATTATAGTCTCTATTTGCCACCTTGTCAATCCATATAAGCAACATATTAAAAAATTGTAAATGGTCTAATTTTTTTTACAGGAATGAATATTCTTAAGTCTCTTGTCTAATCCAAGATCTCATGAGTCAAAGAAGAGTCTAAGAAATTGTGCTTCTCATTTAAATATAAAAAGTCTTTGGAAAAAACAAACAACCCAATTAAAAATGAGCAAAATATCTGTACAAACATCTCACCAAAGAAGGTACAAAAGGCAAATAAGCATTTGAAAAGATACTCACTGTCATATGTCATTGGGAATTTCAAATTAAAACAACGATGAGAAACCACTAAACACCATTAGAACGATGAAAATTCAAAGCACTAACAATGTCAGTTGCTGGTGAGGAAATGGAGCTGCAGGAAGGCTCATTCATCATCTGTGGGTGATGTAAAGTGGTAGATCCTCTTTGGACGATAGTTTGGCAGATTCCTATAAAACTAAACATACTACATACAATGTAGTAATCATATTCCTTGGTATCTACTCAAATAAGTGAAAATGCATGTCCCTACCAAAACCTGCACACAGATATTTATAACAGCTTTAATCATAATTGTCAAAACTTGGAAGTAACCAAGATGTCCATCAGTAGGTGAATGGATAAATAGTGATGTATCCTGATGATGAAATATTATTCAGCACTACCAAAAAAAAAAAAAACTATCAAGGCATGGAAGGACCTCAAATGTATATTGCTAGGTGAAAACAACCAATTGGAAAAGGCTACATATTGTATGATTCCAATTATGAGATTCTGGATATGGCAAACTATGGAGACAGTAAAAAGTTCAGTGGTTTCCACGGATTGGGTGGGAGAGAAGGAGGGATGAATAGGGTGGAGGACAGATGATTTTTAGCGTAGTAAAGCCATTTTGTATAATGGTGGTTTCATGTCTTTACATATTTGCCACTACTCAGAGGATAGGCAATACAAAGAATGACTCTAAACTATGGACATTGGTTGATAATGATGATGTTGGTTCATTGATAACAACAAATGTACCATTCTGGTGCAGGATATTGATGTAGGGGCCAGGTACAGGGGGAGGTAATATACATAACATATACATATACATATACATTACATATACATATACATATACATATACATATACATATACATATACATATACATACCACTGGCCACTCTGCAAAATGGAAGTTGGATGAGGTCATATTTCAGGCTGATCAAAATTTAAACTCAGAGAATCTGAAAACAAGAAAAACAAATGAAAAACCTCAGTGAATCTGGGCTCAAGCCCCAGCTGTATAATCTGCTACTTAAAGAACTTTGTGCAAGAAATATAACTTCTTTAGTCTTCGAATCTTGTAGTCTCATGAGATTCTGTGAAGGTGAAATGGGATAATATATTTGAAACCTTTTGTGTACTTCTTGGTACATGTCCCCCAAAATGACTGGTTTTATTATAATTGAATAGATAAATAAATAGAAGCTGGGAATAGTATACTTTTTCTATATATTTCTTTTTTTTTTTAAAGATTTTATTTATTTATTCTACAGAGATAGAGACAGCCAGTGAGAGAGGGAACACAAGCAGGGGGAGGTGGGAGAGGAAGAAGCAGGCTCACAGCAGAAGAGCCTGATGTGGGGCTCGATCCCAGAATGCCGGGATCACGCCCTGAGCCAAAGGCAGACGCTCAACCGCTCTGTCACCCAGGTGCCCCTATATTTTTCTTATCCCATACACCCCACACACCCACACACCCACATACACGTTTCATTTTAAGTGTCAATCTGTGGCAAGTGAACTCAGATTTTGCATGTTTCAGCCAAATCTCATATTTTTTATAAGCAGATGGCTCGTATGTGTAAGCTAATTATTTAAAAATATTTATCTGCATGCAGGGTTCAGATATAGTCTACACTGTTTCAGACCATAAGCTTAAGTTGCCTGCTACAGGACATTAGCATTTTCTTTTACTTTTTACTAAAAATAGTTTTATTGAAATAAATTCACATTCCAAGCATCCATTCTTCGAAAGTGTAAAATTCAGTAGGTTTTGGTATATTCAGCAACTTGTGCACACATCACCATAATCCATTTTAGAACAGTTTCATTCACTCCATTTCCCTCTGACTCCTCCACAGCCTAAAGCAAACACTAGTCTACAGTCTCTATAGATTTTGTTCCCCTGGATATTTCATATAAATGGAATCATAAAACGTGTAGTCTTTTGTGATTAGTTTATTCAGCATTATACTTTCAAGGTTCATCATGTTTAGCATGTATTAGTATTCATTATGTTTTTATCACTAAATATTTCATGTTATGAATACTTCACATTTCATTACAATACATTAGTTGGTTGGATAATCAATTGGGCATTTGAGTTGTTTCCAGTTTTTAACTCTTATGAACAATATTCCTGTGAATAGTCATGTTCAAGTATTTGTGTGGATGTTATATTTGTATTTCTTTAGGGTAGATACCAAGGAGTAGATACATATCTACTTCTCGATCACATGGTAACTCCGTATTAAACCTTCTGAAGAGCCACCAAACTGTTTTCAAAAGTGGTTGCACCAATTTACATTCCCACCAACACTGTATGAGTGTTTCAATTTCTCCTTTTTTCATCAACACTTACTGTTATTCTCTCTTATCGTAGCCATCCTAGTGAATATAAAATGGTATCTCATTATGGTTTTCATATACACTTTCCTGATAAGTAATGTTTAGCATGTTCTCATGTGCTTATTGGATGAACTCATTGATCGATTCTACTTTGGATATATTTCAGAAGGTGGTGTATTTGAAATAACACCTACATTTAAATAACTAATTTAAATATAACTATTTTAATTAGTTAGATATTAATAATATTAATATGCATGTGTTATATATAAAAGTGTATTTCATACATGAGATATGTAATAATATAATAAATATACTATATGTGAATATATTAAATATAGCATATGAAAATCTCTTGGCTCTTCCTTTCATGTTTACATTTAACTAATATGATACCACAACAGTTCTGCTCCTCCTTCCATCAACCCTGCAAGAAGAGAGAGAGGGGGCATCTTTAGTATTTCCATTTTATTGATGATAATAATCTTTTAGCTATTCTGTTAGACCTAAACTATTTTAGTACACTTACTGGTGAGTTTTTTTCCATGCAACCTGGTGTAATGCAGTGAGAAGAGGGATGTAAGGGACATAGGTCTTCCTGCCAGGACTAAGAGACTAGTTTCCCCAAATCAGGAAGGAGAGGGTTTATGTCTGAGCAGGACTTTTGTGGTATCAGATTACATAGGTGGAAACACGGAAGAAAGAACCAAGAGATTTTGTTGTTTTTTTCACTATTGTGATTATCATGTACTTAACGTGCATAATATATAGATAAATGCTACATGTTCCATATATTGACATACAGTGCAATATTTATGTTATATACATTATGTATATAATATGCGTTTAGATGGAACATACGTATTTTATTTTACATAACATACTATGTCCAATTGCTAGAAATCCTTTCTCAAAATTAGGCAAAGTAGAGATGTTAAGTGACCTGTCTACTTACCTGAAATCATCCCCATAAACTTCTAACTAATGATCCATGGTCATACTGAACATGTGACTATGGAAGAAATAGCCAGTTTCCTCCTATTATCTAGGCTCTTTTTCTATAGAAATAAAGACCTAAATCTTCATTTCTCCTCCTTCCTTGCAGTTTTTTTTTATGGTCATTTATCTAAATTTTGGCCAATGGAAGTGAGTGGAAATGCTTGAAACTTTAAGGTCTTACTCTTAAAAAAGAATGAGTGTGCTTTTCATTCCCTGTTTCCTTGCCTTCTACTGACTGGAGAGTAGGTGTGGAGGTGGGAGCTGGAGCAGTAATTATAGACCAAGAGATAGAGACATTCTGAGGCATATGGGGAAGCAAGATAAAAACAGCCTGGATCCCCCAGACCTTGAAGGTGCCATATCAGCCCTGAAATGCTTAGCTCATATTCTGTTACTTTGGGTCTCTGTTGGAGCAGCTGAAACTCTATTCTAACAAGGTAACTACCTCATACGCAGAAATTCTTTGTTCTCTATGGCAGCCCTTCAATATAGAAAAACTTCTGTATTGTTTGTCTTAAGTGTGTTCTACTCTAGACATTTTTCCTCAGTTCCTTCAACTGGATACGGGATCTGTTCATAGACATCTCGCCTTCCGGGAGCCATTCTTTATCAAATGAAATTTTGTTGCTTAGAATGGAAATGACTACTGTCGTTGTGAACTGAGAAGCATAGAGCAGACTGATTCTTCTCAAGATAAGAAGGCAGTTTGGTTGTGAATTAGCTTATCAAACAACCTCATTTATTTATGTAGTTAGTCAGTCATTATGTTGAGATTATATTGTAAGATAGGTTGAGGTCTGGTAGTTGGAATAATTAAAGGTGAATATGCTCTGAATTCTTATTGAATTTGCAGCAAATAAAACCATACCTTCATAACCTGTCTCAGTCAGAACTGTCCCATACTGTATCGGTGAAATTAATAAATAACAGGGTTTGCATGCATTTCATGTCTGTAGAATTTCATTGTGTTGTTTGCTTAAATATGTCCAACCTGTTGAGTTAAGCTCAAGGGTTGGATTAGAGGCTCAGACATGTCCTGGGAAGAGATATGTACTTTTATTGCCTTCAGGTATTTCTGGAACTGAGAATGAATGTATAGAAATATCTTGCCAGGCCTTGAACAGAGGGGTAACAAGGGGATGATTTGGTCACTCTTGCTTTTACCTCTTCGTTCCTGCAGTCATTAGAGCATTTTTGTCCTGGATTTATTGCTTGGGACCATACTCACTAGTATTTAATATTCTTGGTTCATATATGGCTTCTCTTTTTGCCATAGTTTCAGAGGACTGGGTGCTGGCAAGGGCATTAGGAGTGTGGGGTTATTTCCCTTGATTCACTTACTGTTCTATTCTACTTAATTTGAGATTCCTTTTGAGTTTCTCCCCTCGTTTGCCTGTGCTTTCTTCTTGAAAGCCCCTCTGCCAGTAGTGTCAAATAATATTATTTCCAATACATCATTCCTTTTCATTCCTTTATGGGGGAACTAGGGCGAGAGGTGGTTAAACAACTCTTAGGTTCCAGCCATTGAAACTGAAGAAAGCAATTGCAGTGCTGCTGGGAAGGTTCTTTCACTATCAGCATGCCTGCAGTTCTGAGTAACTGCAAGCTTGCTTTAGCTCTTAATTACCCCCACACAAAGAGTATTGTTTGCTCCTCATGCACATGGGATTTACCCGCCTACTTTTCATTAGTGTTAATGGGGGTCTCCATGTATAAATCCTCTTCCCTTCCCCCACTATCAATGTGGAATAGATGCCAAGAGAGCTTTCTGCATTTTCGCTGACTGATTGGTTTCAGATGGAACACAAAAGCAAGGCTCTGACCATGAGCACACTCATCGTCCACACGCTGCACTCCAGGCTTTATTAACACTCATGGGACTTCTTGTCTCATCTGCTGTCACAGGAGTGGCCAGAAACAATCCTTCTGCTGTGCCCCACTTCACCCCCCTCCCAAGCCATTGAAAATCACTTTTATTTTTTCCTCCCATCTACCTGACTTATTCTCTTTTCCTTGATATAAATAGGCCAATATAAAGATCAGAAGCTACAAATAGCCAAAATTACAAATTTCTCTTTCTTAGTTCCCACCAACACTGTTTAAATTTCTTTCATGTCTTCTGAGAACCCAGTTCCTTTTGGATGTCCTATGTCACTGAAGACTATTCATTGCATAGTCATGTCATGGGGCATTTATCTCTCCCAATCTACCCTTTTGTTTTTCAGGATCCTCCATATTTATATCTTAATTAGTTTCAGGATTCCTGGGGTCTCCACACCTCACCCAAATATTTAGCTCTCAGCTTGTCAGAATATTATTCATTAGCAGGTAGGAACCGGCCAACACCACATAAAGCTCTCCCTTTTGTTATCCATGCTGGCCTTAAATCACATATTCTACTTCTAATACCTTTTCTTTCTTTTATCTTTATTGGTTGGCTTAAACCTGAGCATACTTATTGATGATTTTTTTTCCAGCTACCCAGGGTATAATGCAGTGAGAAGAGGGATGTGGGTTTCCTTGGTAGCACTAAGGAACAGTTGCTTCCAAATTAGAACAGAGAGGGTCATCCCAAATTAGGATGCAAACCACAGATTTTCTTCAGCTGTTGACTGTGATTGAACAGGTTCCCTCCCATCCTCAGGGATGAGAGAGTTGGAGAGAGAAGGTGCAATGTAGGGGGGTATATATGAGTATCATCTCTTTCATCAAATAAAAGCAAACACCCATTTTAGTAAAATAGTTGAAATATAGAATTAATGTTTATTGATCTGTATAGTAAGCCAAAATTAAATCTTTGTGTGGGGTTTGTTTTGTTTAGAAGGTCAGATAAAAACATTACAATTTTCAGAGATCAAATTTCTTATTTAAGAACTAAGTTAAAAAGTTATCCATGATAATTAATATGCTACTTTACAGGTGTACCAAACAGTGTCATGTATACTTTTGTGATTGATGCTCAAGAAAATGCTGTTATTCAGGGATCATAGTCCCCTTTTTGATAGTAAAGGATCAACCTGTTTCCTTTAGTACCACTGACACACATCTTTTGTTATAAAGCTATGGTGCTCTCCTATGATCTAAAGTTTCTTTGATGAAAAGAAACCTAAGTCATCAATATAATCAGAAACATCCTTCAAATTAGCCTGGACCCCATTTGGGATGCCTCCTAATTTCACTTATTTTCCTAGTATTTTTCTTTCTTTATCTCTGACTCTGTTCAGAAAATTTGCAGATTTAATACGTGACATGCATGGTGGGACCATTCTTCCTTGCAGTTTGGTGGTCTGGATGGTGGAGAACTATTGGTCCTTGGAGGCTGTTGGTAGATTTATCACTGGACTTAGGTTTGCAAGGGATAGGTTATCAACATTAGGTATGACTTCAGGGTTCTCTGGTGATCTCTTAATTTCGCATGTTCTGAGACTATAGAATACTTGTATTTGTTAATTTTTGTGAAGACTCTGACCCGTTTGAGAAAGTAATGGGTATGATTTATTGATCTGACAAAAGCCCTTTGATTATTTTCAAGGAATTCAGAGTGTGCCCGTGAAACAAACAGTGCCCACCTTTCCAAGAGCACCACAATGGTTTGGTAATTAAGAACAAACAGCCTTGCTGACAAGCTCTGCAGTGCTTGATACATTTCCTGTAAGAGCTACATTGAAAGATGAAGTGAGGCACTTGGGGAGGAGCCTCTGAGCCTGACTCCACATAGGAGGGTATGAAATGTCAGTTATTGCTACTGTTGTGGACTTGGTGGGACTAGGGCTTTTGAGGGATGATAGCCATGGGACAATCTGGTTGATTATGTAAAAGTGATAAATGCCTTAACAAAAGCATGTGTCTGAATTAGAAATGAAATAATTTGAAAGTCAATGCAGCATAGACTTTAAATTGCTTTTGGCCTACATGCTTAGTACACTGGTACACTCGCATAATAATTAAACCTGGGAGTTAAGTTCTTAGAGAGCAGAGCCATCACTCTCCTTGGACAGGCAGGAAACCTGTAATCCTTACATCCACATCAGTCTTTAAAAAAAGGATAAATTGAAAGACACCCTTGTGTCTTAACAAGTTCCACACTTGTGTGCGTATGTGGGGGAAGCACGATTGAGTGTGTGTGCCTGCTTTGTAACGTAACTACCTTTCCACACAAGTTCCTCATTCATGTATGGAGATGATTAATGCCCAAGAGCCAAGTCTACGCTCAGCAGCTCCAGAGGATGTGGTTTGATTGGTTGAGGGTTCAGCAGTCATTGTTTTCCATGGGATGAGAAAAGACCATGCCCACTTTCTTCCTGTCTGCTTCCTCAGACACCCTCACTAGATTGCTATGAGGAGTGAAATGAAGAACAAAGGTAAAACTCCGCACAGCATAGTATCATGCAACTGATAAAGGAGCTCGGTTAATGGTTATTGCTGTTACCGTCATCAGCATCACAAATAATCATGATAAGTAGACATCTTGGGCCATGAATGGACTGGCTCATGAGGATGATTGAATCAGTGAAGGGCTTGATCTGTCTTATTCCCTTTAAAGAACATTGATGAATGCCCATTCTGTGAGCTTACTATAAGTAATACAAAGAAGAGTAAGACACAAATCCATCCTCAGGATAATGCACAATTCTGTGGGGATAAGGGGAGGGAAATCCATGGAGATAAATAATAAAAGGGATAAACCAGGGGACAGGCAGAATGGGGAGCAGAATGGGGTACTGAGCCAGGAAGGAACTCTCCAATTTCATTTTGAAACATAGGGTCATGGATCCTGTTAAAATATATCCCAGTGACTTTGTTGGGAGGGTACTAAGTGGACTGGAAGCGGGGAAGAAAACTAGTCAGCATTAATTCAGGTCCCAGCTTACAGGTATGGGGAAATCTTACCTGGGATTAGGGCAGTGTTGCTCAATTTGTGGCCCACAGGCCCCCTGCCTCAGAGTTACTTGGAGTGTCTCCTGGATACAGATCTGTGGTATTGCCTCAGGGTTCTCATTAGAATTTCTTGGGGAGGTAACACCCAGAGCCAGCATTTGAAATAAGCTTCCCAGGTGAGTCTTGTGCCCACTAGAGTTTAAAAGGACACGTTCATGAGAGAATGACATTGGAAAAGTTTGCCAGTGACTTCTTCGAGAGTCTTGGTTGGATGCGGAGGTATTACTGGTGGCCTTTTTTCCATCCTTATACTTCCACACTTAAGTAAATATAAAGTAGATGTAAGAAAGAGAGAAAGAGTAGAATACATGATGGAAAGAGGTGAAAAAGAAAAGAAATTATCCAAGGATAACTTACAAGATCTCCCTTCTTCACTCAACTCTTGAGGAGATATTCTAATTCTAGGCCAAGGATTTATGGCAAAGATGGCAAATAAATAGCACCTGTGCCTCTTTTCATACCTCCAGGACCCAGAGCAGTCATTATTCGTAGTTAACAATACTTCCCAGCAAGGCCTAACATTGACTCACGAATTGTTCCCACGTATATCCCTCCATGCAACCAAATTCAGCCAATGGAGTTCCTGTGGCTAGTGAAATCCACATGCCTTCCTGGGCATGCACAATTCATCCCTGTCTTTTCCAAAGAAACAGGTGAACAAACCAGTTCTTCTATAGGAATTACCTTTGCGGGATTTCGGAGGGTACCTGGTATTGTAAGACAGCCACAGGCCTATATCCTACTTGGGATCACTTGTCTTAAAGCTGCAAACAGACATTCTTGGAAGGTTGTCAAGCTCGGAGTGGACTGAGGTAGGGCAGTATTTTGTGGATGGTTTAGGCAGGTCACTGCTAAATCTTGTTGAGAAATACTCATATAATCTTGTACAAGGTGGTGATCAAGAGACAGGTTCTAAAATCGGGTGCCAGGGGTCACATCCCTGCTCTGTACCTTTCTGATTACGTGGATGGATAAGCTCAGATGCTTCATGTTGGAGTTTTCTCGTCTGTGAAATGAAAGTGATCATGCTAGCTACTTTAAAGTATTGAATGGATTAAATGAAATAACGTGTAGTGTCTGGCACATGAATGTTAGTGATTATTAATTAACCTGGGTATACCTACTTGTGCTTCTCTTCTACATTAGAATATTGAGACCCAGAGGGACTAATCAGGATATAGAGGGAAACAAACAAACAGACAAACAAAAGCAAAGCCAAACCGAAACCGAACAAAATGAAAAAAATTGGTATTCTCTTTTTTCATTCTAGGCTTTGAGCTTGAGTGGCAAAAAGAATATCCCACTGAGCTCATATATGATCCTATCCCACTTACCAGAGCAGGAAAGCACATTTGTGAATAGAGTCCAAATCCAAGGATTGGAGAATATGCTTTGCCTGTTGAGGCCTCTGGATTATCCCAGAGGGTTTATACTGAATGGCTGTGACCAAAGGCAGGAGGGGTGGGGTAGCCGAGTGACAATTTCAAATAAAAATGATTACCTCTACTGCATAGAAAAAATGTCACAGAAGGGATTCATGTATCTTTTAAGCACCGCACTAAAAGACAGATAAGGCTGTTGTAATTCTGCCTGCCTCTCATCTCCTGGGCAGCTTAAGAGGCTCACATTCTCCTAGACTCTTCTTCATGGGATTCCCTACAATCCGATTTCCAGGCCTAGGGCTAGCTGCAGTACCTGCCCCATAAGGAAGCATTGGCTGGCTTCCTTCCTCTCCGTGGTGGCGAGGTAATGAACTGTTGGTTATAAACAGTTGAAAACAAATATTAGAAGGTCATTGTGCTGCTAAACTTTGATATATTGAGAAATGTGAACTTTCACGGGGCTTCTCAAGTATTGTCATGCAGGAAGCAGGGGAGTAAGTGGATTCATCTATCACTGGTGAAAACGTGGGCACAGCATCACTGCTTGAAGGTTGAGCATGGAAATGCTCAACCCTGATTAAATGGCCATAATTCCTCAAGGCTATGACATGGCTGGCAGGCATGGGAAGCTGGGGCCTGAAAATATAAATTGTTGGAATTTATAATACACTGTCATTCTGTCAGAAAAAAAAAGTGTTGGATTCTTGCTAAATTCAAACTATGGGATAATTATTTTAGCATTTCCAAATGCTGATTTGCACATGTATTTTGGTGGTCAAGGGAAAATCCATACATATATATATTTTTTACTTTCACAGAAATATCATGCAGAGTTTGCAGATGAAGATAAAACATAATGTTTTTTTTTTTTAAATGCATACCCTCTTTGTTATCTTGGGTGATTGGTGAATAGCATTAAAGTATGGATTGTGAGGTTGGGATAATCAGGGATGCTGAACAGTAGACTTATCCTTGAAGTTTCAGATGCTTACATTGCAGAAATGAAAAATTAGCTAGCGGGTCTATTTCTTTTCTTCCAAGAAGGAACCTCCCCTATATACATTGCATTTATTTCAGTTCTTTCAAAGAATAAGAGAAGGTACAAGTAACTTATTGGAGCAAGATACAAGGCATATGTCTAGCATTCAGGACCGAGACCATGCTTGGAATGATCTTGAGTCACATTCCTAAAGGTCAGGGTTATGTTAGTGTCCCGTCTATTTTATAGTACTCAGCATATGTACATAGTGAACAAATAGTAGGTAAAAGGAGATTTTATTAATCCTAGGATCATAAGTCAACAAAAGCCATTGATGTTGGGGACTTTAAAGGGATTTTTATAGGTCTAAGACATGTGGTCTTGTCACAGCAATAATTCTTTATTTAGCTATCATTATGTGCCTTAGTGTATACCATGGAAGATAGGACAGCAGTACAAAGGGAAGAATTTCTTCAAGTAACTTACCATTTGTGGAGACAAAATTCAACCACATGTAGCTATATGCATATNGAAATTCAACCGCATGTAGCTATATGCATATGATTATTTTAGAAGGCCAATGGGGTTAAACGTATTCCAAGAAGAGAGAGAGCCATACTGGCTGAGAGGTTGGGTGAGGTTAAATGGAGTAGGTCCTCCACAAGGACCTTGAATGATGAGGACAATTTTTAAAGTCTGATGGAACATTCTTACGATGGGAAATTTCAAAGGTAAAGGCACTCTAAGGATATGTATGATATTAAGATTCTCTATGTATTTGCTCCATGTTTTATGATATTCTGTAATTTCCCTTATCTTTACTGACACTCCTCTCTGAATT
>NC_048231.1:25142963-25148243 GCF_002007445.2 Ailuropoda melanoleuca
TATTTTAGAAGGCAAATGGGGTTAAACGTATTCCAAGAAGAGAGAGAGCCATACTGGCTGAGAGGTTGGGTGAGGTTAAATGGAGTAGGTCCTCCACAAGGACCTTGAATGATGAGGACAATTTTTAAAGTCTGATGGAACATTCTTTTTTTTTTTTATTTTTTTAAAATTTTTTTTTTAATTTTATTTATTTATTTGACAGAGATAGAGACAGCCAGCGAGAGAGGGGACACAAGCAGGGGGAGTGGGAGAGGAAGAAGCNCAAATGGGGTTAAACGTATTCCAAGAAGAGAGAGAGCCATACTGGCTGAGAGGTTGGGTGAGGTTAAATGGAGTAGGTCCTCCACAAGGACCTTGAATGATGAGGACAATTTTTAAAGTCTGATGGAACATTCTTACGATGGGAAATTTCAAAGGTAAAGGCACTCTAAGGATATGTATGATATTAAGATTCTCTATGTATTTGCTCCATGTTTTATGATATTCTGTAATTTCCCTTATCTTTACTGACACTCCTCTCTGAATTTCCTCTTCCGGTCTCAGGAGATAACTCAATAATTCCTACTCTGCAGTTTCCCTTAGTTACCCTTTTCTTCACAAAATGTATATACTCTTACTATCAGCTGGCTGTACACTCTTTTGCAAAGATTCCACCAAGTCTCTGTTCCTATGACTGCCATTCCTAAGGTGATAGGCTCTCCCCCCCAACCATGCTCTGTCTGTTTTCACTCTTATGTATGTGTCTCCTTTTCCTTTGTCACCCTCTTATGCACCCATGGACTCATAGCCATGTTTGCTCCCCCTAGAGCACCTAACATAGTGCTTTGCTTACAATAGATGTAGAATAAAGGTCTGCTGGATTAAATTTCCT
The DNA here is from genome assembly GCF_002007445.2 of Ailuropoda melanoleuca. Lineage (NCBI taxonomy): Eukaryota > Metazoa > Chordata > Mammalia > Carnivora > Ursidae > Ailuropoda > Ailuropoda melanoleuca. The sequence continues at coordinate 25,143,835 of NC_048231.1, forward strand.
GCTGCTGATCTTTCTGTAAGGAAATGAAAAAATCAACATCATGCTTAGTGGATGAAATGGGAGAAAGCAAATGTCATCTTCCTCAGTATTGAGCAGATGGGTCTGCTAGATTGGAGCCCCTTGAAGATTGGGCCTGTCTTATTCATTGGTTTCTTCCTAGGGTTTTGTGCCACACCTCGTACAGAGTAGGCGCTGAAAAATGTTTGANTGACTTCTATTCCCATGTAACCCCTGGAGAAAACATTAATCAAAGCGTGAGCTGATCATGACATGGAAAAACAGAGAAGAATTAAAGTCAAGGAGAAATTCACATGAAATATGTGGGAAGTATCAAATATATTATGGTATTAATAATAATTTAAGGGTTTCTTTAGGGTGGTCAAGAATAATATGAAAGAAGCAAAGACAAATTTATTTTGCAAGACAAGCAACCAGAAAAAAATGAGTAAATCAAGCATTAATGAGAAGACTGAGAGTCCCCTTGGGATGTCTGAATTTAAGAGTTTCCTCCCAAATCTCAACTCCCGTTGCTTGTTTGAAATTTCTTGACAGGCATGGGCAAGAAACAAGTTGTATGGTTGCCTGCTCTGTTCTTTCTTCTTCAATCGTGTTTTCATAGGAGTCCTATCAGGCATCTCTACCTATAGGGACAGAAGTAGTAGTGCCTTTTCCCCAAAGACTGTGTTTCCTCATTCTGGGTCTTCCCTCTACTACAGTTTCTCCCTTTGTCTATATGCTCACTACTGGCCACATTCTTTTCTGCAAAAAATGAAAGCAATCAAGTCCATGAAATTGCCCTATGGAATCTACCATTATTTTTTTCTTCCAGGGATAATTGTATTATCACTGTATTCCTGGAAACATCTTTAGGTTTTTTTTTNTGATGTGGCTGGTAGACTGCTGATCAGACTGGCATTGAGCACACACAGATGGCGGAGCATGGCATCGAGCGCTATCTAGCACTGTGCTTACTCGTGCTCCAAGTGCCTTCTGAATCCATTTTAGTGCAGTTAGTTTGAAAAGATAAAAACTATCACTTTCTGGTACCTTAAACCCAAATCCTAAAGTATGCACAAATTGAAAGTGGCCTGTTTCTAATATTAGATTTCAGCTTTCTGTCTGGTGAGCCTGCCTGTGTCTAGGTCAGGCAATAGAATTCCAGAAAAGATCAACATAATGTGTACTTTTTGCCTCGCATGGTGTAAGACAATATGGACTAAGTTATGTGCATACATTAAAAAAGACTGTTCATTCTCCAGTGATTGTTAGGTGTGTAACTTCACCTCCCATGTTATGTAATTCTTAGTTCATAGCAATTTCCAGCCACATGAGCCAGGTCTTGTCTCATTTTCTTTCAATGAGATTACACCTTCCTAAGTATGTGTTTGTAAAACAGCAGTCTAAGCTTGCATTCCAGGACTGTCATACCACCCATTATCCATCTGACTTGATTCCCTGTACTGACCCAGTCTCAGACCCTCATGTTACCCCCACCACATCTAAAATCCCCTTCAGTCTGTTTCCATCAGCCTGTGTGCAAAGGAAAGATACAGGTTCCAGAGACATCCCAACAGACCAAAGGCTGTTGATTGACCACATGGAATTGGGTACACATTCAAAGATGTCTCTCCCTCTGCCCCAGCTGGTTAAATGTGGGTAATCTTGGACATCTGCAAGCCAGCTGTTGCCTTCAACTCAATCCCATCTGATACAGAAATCCCAGGAGGTCAGAGAAAAGAGCTTTTCATTTCTCTGCTGTGCCGACATATGGTGGTGCAGGTGGATCCCTGCCCAGTCCAAGTGTCAGAATGCAGAGAAGGAAGGGTGGCCATATTGACCCTTCTTCCTATTGTTTTCATCTGCATTGTGTATTAATGTAGTTGTGTCTATGAGTTAAGACAAGTACCCTGGAAACCGGAAGCCTTTGTTCTTTTTCTAGCCAGCTGAAAATCACCAAGTGGAGCTAGACAATATTTCTAGGTTCTTTATTTTTTCATTTATATTTATAAATGTGGTATGCTTCATGATACAAGAGGGTGGTGGGAATCATTTTAAGTTTGCAGAGGACTTGGCCAGTTACATTTGTTTAAAGAGATGAGAGAAATACAGATTTAGATTATTCCTCGTGAGGATAGCAGTCACCTCTGACTTCTATTCCCATGTAACCCCTGGAGAAAACATTAATCAAAGCGTGAGCTGATCATGACATGGAAAAACAGAGAAGAATTAAAGTCAAGGAGAAATTCACATGAAATATGTGGGAAGTATCAAATATATTATGGTATTAATAATAATTTAAGGGTTTCTTTAGGGTGGTCAAGAATAATATGAAAGAAGCAAAGACAAATTTATTTTGCAAGACAAGCAACCAGAAAAAAATGAGTAAATCAAGCATTAATGAGAAGACTGAGAGTCCCCTTGGGATGTCTGAATTTAAGAGTTTCCTCCCAAATCTCAACTCCCGTTGCTTGTTTGAAATTTCTTGACAGGCATGGGCAAGAAACAAGTTGTATGGTTGCCTGCTCTGTTCTTTCTTCTTCAATCGTGTTTTCATAGGAGTCCTATCAGGCATCTCTACCTATAGGGACAGAAGTAGTAGTGCCTTTTCCCCAAAGACTGTGTTTCCTCATTCTGGGTCTTCCCTCTACTACAGTTTCTCCCTTTGTCTATATGCTCACTACTGGCCACATTCTTTTCTGCAAAAAATGAAAGCAATCAAGTCCATGAAATTGCCCTATGGAATCTACCATTATTTTTTTCTTCCAGGGATAATTGTATTATCACTGTATTCCTGGAAACATCTTTAGGTTTTTTTTTTTTTTGTTTGTTTGTTTGTTTTTTTAAGAAAGGAGAAAAGAAAAGAAAAGAAAAGAAAAAAGAAAAAAGAAAAAGGAAAGAAAAGGAAAGAAAAGAGTCCCTGAACCATTCACTGTGTAGCCCTCCAAAATAGAGGAACTTCACGTGTGTTGGTGGGCAGAGTTAAGGGCTTGTGACATGTTTCAAATCATTCCACATATCACTTCTCCACTTTGTTGAAGATAAGGCCGGCCGCTTGTCTATATTGGTCGTTGGGCATCTCACTCAAAGGAGGGGTGTCTCCTCATTTATCCATAAGGCATATGTTGTGGTTGTGGTACAGATACAAATAGGAATGCAGAAAACAGCCCAGAAAAGAAAAGAACATTTTGACTAAAGCCATTTCTCTCTTAACGGAGTCTTGTTAAAACCAAAATAATATTTGCTAGATTCTTTGGAGACTGGGAAAAAACTTGAATGATCAGTATGCTTCCTTGATTTGCTTTATAAAACCAAGTGGCTCTTCTCTCATTAGTGAAAATTATAAAACTATGCAGGCTTGCATCCCTGTGGGTATATACGATCTGTTTTTTTTATATCCCTTATTTCCTCCTTGAGTCTATGAGACTGGTTTTGGGTTATGGCTGCTCCATAGAAGTTTTAATGGAACAGCTTCCTCATTTTAATTTGCCTCCAGATAATAGTTTGCTTTCTTAATTAATGCTGTGAAAACACACATTATGATCTTTACCTGAAATACATTTTGATTAACACCAGTACCTATGGTTTCGGTTGACTAAAGTACTCTTCTCCCCCTGCTGAGAGCTGTGCTCTGTTAAGCAGCTGCTTCATTCCACCCCGGAGGTTGCTACATTTTGCCAACTGTAAAAATAACATTTATTTATGGCAGAGTTTGTAAAGATTATCATATCAATTGAGATAATATCCCCCCAGTCTCTGAGACAGGTCAACATCTCTCATTATTGCTCTTACCTTTGCTCTTTCTCAGTCTGTCCTCTGTCCCTCTTACACACGATCTCGGTGTCTGTATAACTTCACGAGAGAGAGTGCCCATGAGCTTCATTGAACGACTACTCGTAATAATGATGATGATAAAATAGCGGCAGTTTATTGAGCAATGCCTATGCATTTGGCTTTATTGCAGAGTTTTGCATTACATTATCTCACTTGTTTCCACAACAATCCTATAAAGCAGGAAATATTATTATTCCTCTTAACGCAGAGGAAACCAGCTGAGGTTCAGAGTGGTTACAGTATAAGTGGAGGAACAGCTGCACTGTGCCTGCCCTGAATCTATCCAGTCTTTAAGTTGAAATTAAGCAGTCTAGTTCCCTACATGGCTACTGTTCACTTGAAATGAGAGGCCAAGAGACTCTGACCAATTTCTATATAGCACAGTGTTTGTTCTAAAGGGCAAATCGAATCATGATACCTTCCCAACTTAAAATTATTCAATTGATCCAAATTTCCCTCAAAATAAAGTTCAAGTTCTTTATCACGATGTTTCCAACCTTCATGGCCCGACTTTGGCTAATGTCTTGGATTCCATCTCTCCTCGTGTCTACTCTCCCCTTTGAACTGGCCTGACTGCC
>NC_048231.1:25150162-25164711 GCF_002007445.2 Ailuropoda melanoleuca
AGTAGTGCCTTTTCCCCAAAGACTGTGTTTCCTCATTCTGGGTCTTCCCTCTACTACAGTTTCTCCCTTTGTCTATATGCTCACTACTGGCCACATTCTTTTCTGCAAAAAATGAAAGCAATCAAGTCCATGAAATTGCCCTATGGAATCTACCATTATTTTTTTCTTCCAGGGATAATTGTATTATCACTGTATTCCTGGAAACATCTTTAGGTTTTTTTTTTTTTTGTTTGTTTGTTTGTTTTTTTAAGAAAGGAGAAAAGAAAAGAAAAGAAAAGAAAAAAGAAAAAAGAAAAAGGAAAGAAAAGGAAAGAAAAGAGTCCCTGAACCATTCACTGTGTAGCCCTCCAAAATAGAGGAACTTCACGTGTGTTGGTGGGCAGAGTTAAGGGCTTGTGACATGTTTCAAATCATTCCACATATCACTTCTCCACTTTGTTGAAGATAAGGCCGGCCGCTTGTCTATATTGGTCGTTGGGCATCTCACTCAAAGGAGGGGTGTCTCCTCATTTATCCATAAGGCATATGTTGTGGTTGTGGTACAGATACAAATAGGAATGCAGAAAACAGCCCAGAAAAGAAAAGAACATTTTGACTAAAGCCATTTCTCTCTTAACGGAGTCTTGTTAAAACCAAAATAATATTTGCTAGATTCTTTGGAGACTGGGAAAAAACTTGAATGATCAGTATGCTTCCTTGATTTGCTTTATAAAACCAAGTGGCTCTTCTCTCATTAGTGAAAATTATAAAACTATGCAGGCTTGCATCCCTGTGGGTATATACGACCTGTTTTTTTTATATCCCTTATTTCCTCCTTGAGTCTATGAGACTGGTTTTGGGTTATGGCTGCTCCATAGAAGTTTTAATGGAACAGCTTCCTCATTTTAATTTGCCTCCAGATAATAGTTTGCTTTCTTAATTAATGCTGTGAAAACACACATTATGATCTTTACCTGAAATACATTTTGATTAACACCAGTACCTATGGTTTCGGTTGACTAAAGTACTCTTCTCCCCCTGCTGAGAGCTGTGCTCTGTTAAGCAGCTGCTTCATTCCACCCCGGAGGTTGCTACATTTTGCCAACTGTAAAAATAACATTTATTTATGGCAGAGTTTGTAAAGATTATCATATCAATTGAGATAATATCCCCCCAGTCTCTGAGACAGGTCAACATCTCTCATTATTGCTCTTACCTTTGCTCTTTCTCAGTCTGTCCTCTGTCCCTCTTACACACGATCTCGGTGTCTGTATAACTTCACGAGAGAGAGTGCCCATGAGCTTCATTGAACGACTACTCGTAATAATGATGATGATAAAATAGCGGCAGTTTATTGAGCAATGCCTATGCATTTGGCTTTATTGCAGAGTTTTGCATTACATTATCTCACTTGTTTCCACAACAATCCTATAAAGCAGGAAATATTATTATTCCTCTTAACGCAGAGGAAACCAGCTGAGGTTCAGAGTGGTTACAGTATAAGTGGAGGAACAGCTGCACTGTGCCTGCCCTGAATCTATCCAGTCTTTAAGTTGAAATTAAGCAGTCTAGTTCCCTACATGGCTACTGTTCACTTGAAATGAGAGGCCAAGAGACTCTGACCAATTTCTATATAGCACAGTGTTTGTTCTAAAGGGCAAATCGAATCATGATACCTTCCCAACTTAAAATTATTCAATTGATCCAAATTTCCCTCAAAATAAAGTTCAAGTTCTTTATCACGATGTTTCCAACCTTCATGGCCCGACTTTGGCTAATGTCTTGGATTCCATCTCTCCTCGTGTCTACTCTCCCCTTTGAACTGGCCTGACTGCCATGGATTTGTACATTTTCCTTTTGTCTATTCACAACTTACTTCTTTCTCTACCCTGGCTGGATTCTACACCCCTTCAACTCTCACTATGGACAGTTCTACTGATGGGTGGCCCTCTTGACAATCCCTATGTCCCTGTTTGGTTCTCTTGTGTTCTCATAGCCCCCCCAAGCTTGCCTATCTCTTTATTCACCTACTCTTTCTCTTTGTTCACCTGGATTTTTCAATTACTTACTAGATGAAGAGATCCTTGAAGGCAGAGGCAGCTTCTCCACCCCTGCATTTCCATCCACTCAGTCCCCGGCACCAAGTAACATTTAAATACATGCTTAGTGAACGATTAAGCAGAGGATCAAGGCTGGACGAAAATACACCTTGCTAAAACTTTACGGAGTTAATAGACATTACTGTTACTACTTCAAACTCAGTTATGGAAAAATAATCCCTGTCTCCCTTCAGGTCAGCCCATGGTGGTTGGTTTAGGGTGGCATGAGGTCAAAGTCCAGAAAATGAGTTAGGTTAATTTGACTAGAAGTTTTCCATTACTGAGGATACTGAGCTGGGGAAGTACAGATCTGGATCTGTGGATAGCCTTCCAAATGAATAAACCTGATTAAAGTCAATTCAAGTTGGGTTTCTATAAAGTCCCTCTAAAATAATCCTAATACCTTGTCTTGGTTTATATTCTCATTTTATTCTTTTCTATTCTTCACCCCTGTCAGTCTTTAACTGTTTGCCTGAATTATTTTGAGATGTAAATGTGATCATGTTGCTTCCTTTCCTAAAAGGCTTCACTAACTTCCCATAACCCTTAAATGGATGCTTTAGTATTGAATAAGACCTCAGTCTGCCTGTAGAGTCCTATTTACTGTTACCGCCTCTCAGGTCACAGCTCTAACTCTTATATTTGATATTCCCTCTCCACAGGATGAGGTTTCCAAGGGCTTGATATATGCATTACTTTCAGTCTGAGTATCATTCTCATCCAGCCTTGTGCATGAATGTTCGTACATTAAATGCTGATCAAATATCATCACTTCCCAGCTCCTGTACTATTAGTTGTTCCATTCTCTCTCATGTAAAATTTGAATCTGCTTCTGGTAACATCTATTATACTAAGTTGTAATTGCATAATTTCATCACTATCTTTCTATGGAATATATGATCTTGAGGGTCAGTTTTGGTGTCATGTTCATCTTTGCAGACATATTGTATAACATACAATTGAAACACAGTAAATGCTCAGTAAGTGTTTATGGAAGGAGTAAATAAGTGGATCGAATTATATGATGCTCCATTAATTACTTCATCAGTATGAAGCAAGAGTTGGCAAACTTTTTTCTGCGAAGGATCAGATAGTAAATATTTCTGGTTTGCAAGCCACACCATCTTTGTCACAACTGTTAACTGTGCTGTAGAGCAAAAGCAGCCAGAGACAATACGAAAACACATGGACAAGGGTATGTTCCAAAAATATTTCATTTACAAAATCAGCTGGCAGGCTAGGTTTGTCCCTGGACCTTGTTTTGTCAATCACTGACATAAGGGAAGGAGAGATCGTAATTCTTATACTGACTATAGATAGACTTTGAAAAAAAGGTCCTTGCATAAAATAGAAGGTGCGGGGGGAGAGTATGGGGCATAGACTTTACGATAATCATGCCAAAGTTCATATCCTTTATATATAAAAGGATATATATAGCTCTGACTTGCAGTCTCTTTGAAATAGAATTTCTTACCATATTTCTTACCAACAAATCCATATATTTCATTAAAATATATCTAGTTGCACAAGAAGTGCTGATTGAAAACATAATCATTTTTTATTTGAAGAAATTTCAAATAAGATGTTCAAATTTAATAGTGAGTATGCTCTCCATAAGTATTGAAAATGTATTTTACCCTAAAGAGTCAGTGGATCCCTAAGCTGTTTTTGAGAAATACAGAGCTGCTTTTACTTTCCCTTAGTTTTCAATGAAATGCCATTTTTTTCAAACAGTTTTGTTTCTTAAACTGTTTCCAAAAACCCAAAACCAAATGAGAGTTCTGTAACCTAAAATCAGTCCAATGGTATCATACATAGGAAGGGCTCCATTTTACAGATCAAATGAAAAGAACTGACTGTTGTAGTTTTATATATTTTTTTAAATCATTCAATTGTAGAATATTTCTTGGTTTCCATTGTGAGTCTCCTCTAAGCACTGAGCCAGCAAGGTCAGAAGCTGTGGGCTTGGAAAGAGATTGCAAAACCTGAATTAGAAGACTCTACATGAGCAAACATATGGAAATCATTTAATTATTTGAAGGTCATCTTTTGGACAGTGTCTGCTGGCCCCAGCTGGAGCTTAATGCAAAAGCCCCAAAGCTCTAGCAGTACCCTCTATCCCCTCCAGTGCATTTCACCAAAAAGCCATACAAATCTATATTCTAATTAGGTTAAGCATTTGAATGGATTTGCCTATACCAACAAAGGCGCTTTTAGACAGATATGATAATGTCATGGCTGCATCTTGTTTTTCTGTGGTTTTTTTTATGCCAAATTGCATATATTATACTTTTTGTTGTGCTTCATTTCTGTTAATTCAGCTTGTTATACACACAGTGAAATTTTGGAGCCTTTGGTTTAATAAAGATATCACCATATTTAAATGGTCTTTTGTATGAATGGTGTATAATCTGCTTTTATTTTCTAAGTTTTAAAGAGACTTGGCGAGGTGCCTGGGTGGCTCAGTTGACTGAGTGTGCCACACTTGATTACAGCTCAGGTCATGATCTTGGGGTCCAGGGTTTGAGGCTGGCATTGGGCTCTGTGCTCAGTGGGAGTTTGCTTGAGGATTCTCTCTCTCCCTCTGCCTCTTCTCTCTGTCTCTCAAAAATAAAAATAAATTAATCTTTAAAAGGAGAGAGAGAAAGAGACTTGGCATCAATGCATAAAAGCACTTGAAATTTTCTGCACAGAAAAGGAAATAGTCAATGAAACTAAAAGGCAACCTATGGAACAGGACAAGATATTTGCAAATGACATATCAGATAAAGGGCTAGTATCCAAGATCAATAAAGAACTTATCAAACTCAATACCCCCCTCCAAAAAAAATCCAATTAAGAGACGGGCAGAAGACATGAACAGACATTTCTCCAAAGAAGACATACAAATGGCCAATAAACACATGAAAAAATGCTCCACATCATTTGGCATCAGGGAAATACAAATCAAAACCACAATGAGATACCACCTCACACCGTCAGAATGGCTAAAATTAACAAGTCAGGAAACAACAAATGCGGGCAAGGATGAGAAGGGGGAACCCTCTTACACTGTTGGTGGGAATGCAAGCTGATACAACCACTCTGGAAAACAGTATGGAGGTCCCTCAAGAAGTTAAAAATAGAGCTACCCTATGACCCAGCAATTGCACTATTAGGGATTTACCCCAAAGATACAAATGTAGTGATCCAATGGAGCACTCAAATCCCAATGTTCACAGCAGCAATGTCCACAATTTAGCCAAACTGTGGAAAGAGCCAAAATGTCCATCAACAGATGAATGGATAAAGAAGATGTGGTATGTACACACACACACACACACACACACACACACACACACAGAGGAATATTACTCAGCCATCAGAAAGGATGAATACTTACCATTTACATCAACATGGTTGGAACTGGAAGGTATTATTCTGAGCAAAATTAGTCAATCAGAGAAAGACAATTATATGATTTCACTAACATGTGGAATATAAGAAACAGTGCAGAGGATCATAAGGGAAGGAAGGGAAAACTGAAAGGGAGGTCATCAGAGAGGGGAAAAACAATGAAAGACTCTTAAATCTAGGAAACAAACTGAGGATTACTGGAGGGGTGGTGGGTGGAGGAATGGGGTAATTGGGTGATGGGCATTAAGGAGGGTGTGTGATGTGATGACCACTGGGTATTATACAAAACTGATTAATTATTGAACACTATATCTGAAGCTAATGATGTACTATATGTTGGCTAATTGAATTTAAATAATTAAAAAAAAAAGAAAGGCACAAGCACAGAGCCTTTTGAAACAGTGGAATTTGCAAAACATGGGCTGTTTAGACCCACAAAACTAAAACTCTCTTAAGTGGTGCCAAGTTAAATGTCATTCCCTTCTAGGCCAGATATATACCTCCTGTATCAGTGAGGGTTCTCCAGAGAATATAATCAATAGGATATCTGTATACATACTTATACATATATTTTATATATATATGCATTTGTATAATAGTATAATATGCTATTATATAATATGTTTATATACATTATATATAAATGTGTATATATGTATGTTGTGTAGGAATACACACATATGAGTTGTTATAATAATATATTTTATACAATATAATATGCATATATTCATTATATATACATATATAACTATTGTGTATATTTGCGTGTGTGTGTATGAAGAAATTTATTTTATTTTAAGGAATCGACTCACATCATTGTAGGGGCTGGCAAGTGTGGTATCTATAGGGAGGGCCAGCAAACTAGAAACTCAGAAGTTGATGCAGTCTTAAGAGGATTTCCTCTCTGGGAAACTTCAGATTTTACTTTTCACAACTTTCAACTGAGTGGATGAGGCCAACCCACAATATGGAGGGTAATCTTTCTCTAATGTTAACTGATTGTAGATATTAACTATATCTATAAAATACCTTCAGAACAACATCTAGATTAGTTTTTTTATTAAATAACTATAAATTAAATATAGCCTAAATAACTTGGTACATAGAACTAGCCATCATCTCACCCAAAATGCAATAAGATAGATGAAGAAATTTCTAAATATAAATATAACAGAAATAAAACTTTTAATAATAAGTGGATAGGCAAAATACACTAGTTAGAAGTATTGACTTTAGAAGTCATCAAATCAAAGTTAAAACTATAGTTCTGCCACTTATTAGCTTTATAAATGTGGGAGTCAGTTATAAAATTCTCCTCTTCCCCATGAGCCACTCCTTTTCAGCCTCCATATGCCTGTACAGCCCCTCCTTTTGTTTTTGGCTGGCCTGGTGACACACTGACTTTTTTTGACTCATTGAACATGTCAAAGATGACATAATATTATTTCTGGGTCTAGTTCATAAGAGCTGTGTAGCTTCCACCTGGTTTTTCTGGATCACTTTTATGGCTTAAGAAAACTGACTAGTTTGAAGAAACCAAGGTGCAAGAAAAAGCAAATTAGCCAGGGAGAGATGCCATGTGTCCAGGTAGATGCCCAGCCAGTGGGCAGATGTTCCATACTGGATGATGCACTGGACAAATACATAAAGAAGCGATCTTGACATTTGGATGATTTCAAGCCCAGGCCCAGCTGACTAGAATCCTCTTCTCAGTTTCTATAACGTTAGATCTCAGTTTCTATAACGTTAGATTTCGAAGAATTTTTCTGGGGGGTTGTATTGAATCTTTAAATCAGTTTGGGAACAGTTGATGTCAAAACATTATTAAATCTTCTAATCCAAGAACACAGCATATCTCTCCATATATTTTGCTTTTCTTTAATTTCTCTGTTCAATGTTATATAGTTTCAAGGTAGAAGTTATACATATTTTGATGAATATATATGTAGGTATTTTATGTTATATGAATGTTTTATTTATTTTTCTAATGATTTCCAGCTAGTATATAGAAATATATTTAAATTTTGAATAGTAATAATGTACTACACTATCTTGCTAAAATCATCTATTATTTGCCGTTCTTGTTCTTTTTAGAAATTACCTAAGGTATTATCTTTCAACAATTTTATTGTTTTCTAGTAAAAACTGATTTTGTCATTGCCCATCCAACTGCATTTTATTTCTTTTTCTCGCCTTATTGCTGTGGCTAGGATCTCCATGTAATGTTGAGGAAATACGATGAGATGAAGAGCCTTCCATTGTTCCTGAAAATAGTGGAAACAATTTCTCATTTCATTATTATTATGTGGAATTTTTGTAGACATGCTTTATCCATTTTAGGAAGTTCCTTCCTCTTATTTCACCAATTATTTTTAGGGATAATGTTCATTAGATTTTTTCAAATATATTTTAGAAATCTTCATTTTTTTTCTTATTCTATTAATTTGGTGACTTACATTCGTTGATTTTACAATATTAAATCAAGAGTGATAAACTTTATTTGGTTATAATGTATTATCTTTTGTGTTGTTGAATTTGATTTGCTATTTATAAAATATTTCTGTGTCTGTGTTTCTGAGGGAATATTTGTTTACAATTTATTTATTTATTTATTTAAAAAATTTATTGATTTGAGAGAGAGAAAGAGAGAGTTGGGGGAGGGGGGAAGGGGATGGTGAGTATCTTAAGCAGACTCCATTCTTAGCACAAAGACCAATGCAAGGCTTGATCCCACGACCCTGAAATCACAACCTGAGCCAAAACCAAGTGTCAGAGAGTTAACCAACTGTCCCACTCAGGCGGCACCCCTATAATTTTAATTTTGTGTAATATCTTTTTTTGATATAAGTTGTTCTGGCCTCATAAAAGGAGTTAGGGAATTGTTTCATTCCTCTATTTTCTGAGTTTGTGTAACTTTTATATGACATATCTTTTTAAAATGTTTGATAGATTTAACCAGTGAAACCACATGTGCATGGAGTTTTTTGTTAAGATAGTTCATGACAACAAATTTAAATTCTTAATAAATAGTTCACTCTTAGGCATATTTTTCGTCTTTTGTCCATTTTGGTAAGTTCTGTTTTTCAGGAAATTTTTCCGCTTCATCTAAATTGTAGAATTTATTGGCATAAATTAATTTATAATGATTCCTTATTGTCCATTCCATCCTTTAACTCATTCCTAATATTGGTAATTTATGTTTTCTTTATTTCTTAGCTATGAGTTTATTGTTTTATTGTTATTAGTAGACGACATATTATGTTATGTAATACTATATTTTATATAGTATTTTTATATTATATGTAAGTAAATTTTGTGTTTATATTTATATAGAACATGTAACATATAATCTATATTGTAAGTTATATATTGTTACTATATTTAACTGGTTTATTAATTTTATTAGCCTTTTCAGAAGCAACAGGACTTTGTTAATTTTACTTTGATTTTTTTCTACTTCGTTGATCAACTTTTATCTTTATTTCCTTCTTTTCACGTATTTTGAATCTAATTTTCTCTCTCTCTCTTTTTTTTTCCCCTAACTTAAGAAGGTAAATACCTTGATTCATGGTTTCTTAGAATCTTCTTTCTCAAATTTTTAAAAACTATTTCCCTTTAACCACTGCTTTATGTTAAGGGCCAGTAAACATTTTCAGTAGAGATTCAGACAGTAAATATTTTAGGCTTTCTAAACCATACAGTCTGTCACCGCTACTCATATAGTATTAAAATAGCCATAGACAGTACATAAATGAATGTTGAGGCTGTGTTCCCATAAAACTTTATATATATAAATAGGAAGCTGATTGGATATGGCTTTCAGGTTGTACTTCACTTACGTTTTTATATATATCTCACAAATTGTGATAAGCTATATTTGAATTACGATTCATTATCATATATGACTCTTGTGACTTTTTTGGTCCATCAATTATAAGTGGCTGCTTTAATTTCCAAATATATTACTTTTAATATTTAATATTTCAAATATTTTACTTTTCTATCTTATTTATTGATTTCTAATTTAATTCCTCTTTGATAGGAAAGCACAGTTCATAAAATTTTAATCTTAGAAGGGAATTTAGTTTTTTGTTTTTTAATGTGGAAGCATATGATCCATCTTGGTCAGTGTTCCATGTGCAATTTGAAATGGTTATGTATTCTGCAGTTATTGGGTAGAATATTGTATAGACATTTTATTTCAAGTTGTATGGCAGTGTTAGGTGTTATTCAAATCCAAATACATAATTTTTATTTCTATTATATGTGCTTTTGTCTGTATTTTTTCAATTACTGAGAGAATATTAAAATCTCAAATGAGGATTATAGATTTGTCTTTATCCCCCCTTTGTACTGTCAGTTTGTTATATGAATTTTGATGTATATACATTTGGAATTATTACATCTTCCTATATCTGTTCTCTAATGATTGAAGGAAAAAATCATTTCACATGTTTGGACTCTCCTATGAGAATGTTGCCAATTAACATTTTGAGTGACAACTTTCTTATTGTGCAGGAACTATAAAATGTAGCTACAGTAATTGGAAAGGCCATGGACTAATGATCTATGTTTCATTTCATCGTCACATTGTCCTCTCAATTCACTATTTTGGCTGTATTTCAATGCCCAAATGATAGCATCTAGCAACTAAAGCATCAGTGCCTATGAAGCAATGGCAAAAGAGGAAGCACTTTACAAGACTGATAGTCTGCTGATGCCCCCAAGCCAGAAACCTGTCTTTGCTAATGTGTATGATAGGCCTGTTAAATATGTCATTTATATTTAGAGTAACATATGGACTCTTAAGTGACAGCATGCGAGAACACTTACTTCTGCTTTCATAAACCCATAAAAGGAGAAAGTGAATCCACAGGATTTGAGAGAGAAACAATAAATCCCATTTAGATAAAAGTTGAATTGGGATTAAAAGTAATCAAGTGAAGGAAAGAAAAGTAGGCTGGGATTTCTGGAAAGAATTTGATAGCCAAAATCCTATTGGGCAACTAAACTTTGAACATTATATGACTGGCACAAGCACAGAACATATGTTACAGTTTGCTAGGGAAATGGTTCTATGTATGAAGAACCAAAGAGATTGACCCAGTTAAGTCTCCTTGGGAGCAGGGTCAAGGCCCCCTCAAGCTAACTCATGAAAGGAGTGATTTATTACAAGATGTCAGTATGAAGCAATTGAGAATCTAAGGCTAAATACTAGGTCAAAACCAGGTCTCATGACAAATGGGACCAAGGGAAGTTTTGACATCAAGACCAAGATGGTGGTTGAACTCTTGAAGGCCATTCCAATTCTAAAAGTCTATTGACTAATTCAGCTATTCCTAATCTGTGGACTGCAGGTACATCAGAAGTGAGCAAAGGGTTAAATATAAAGGATCTTTGAATCTATATGCAAACAATGTACTGTAGTAAAAAAATATTACTGTATTAAACATATATATGTTCTGCTGGAAGGAGAAACTGATGTCCCTGGGAAGCCTTAAGTTTAGCACCTCTTCAAGCTTTTATTTTTTCAATTGTTCAGTATCTATTTCCTATAAGTGGGGCCTTGGGCCCTTGAAATGAGTTACAATATTTCTGCTTGAGGACAATATCTGCTGCCAGCAGAGAAGTAGGACTGACTTAAAATTCAATGAGATTTTGACAAATCAGTCTTAATCTGAGTTAACTGGCCAACTATTTTTATTGACTTCAGTAGTTTTTTAGTACTCTTTATAGATTGGCACTCTGGTCAGATCTCTGGCATGTCTCTTTATTTTGTATTACCTTTTATTTTGTTTGCTTGCTTGCTTATATTACTTAATAATGTCTGTGTGTGGGTGTGTGCCTGTGTGCGTGCACATGTGTGCTTAATGTCTTAAGATGTCATTATATTTACAATAACTTTTAGTCATTTTCTCAAACACTGACAGGACATTAACTATATTGTGGATCTCTAGAAAATTCTTTGGCATCTAAAAGGGATCTTCATATATGAAAAATATGCAACTACTGTATTGAACAGTAAAGCTACCAGCTGCAAAGACAAGATCTGTTTTTATTTTACTGTGGGGCATATTTTTTTATTTATAAGCTCAATCTCATTTATAAAAGCATCCAGAGTGTCTTTTTTCATTCAGAGATTGCTATTTCATTTTATTCATTTACCCAAATACCCACTTTCTCCATTACAGAAATCACTTCTCATTTGACATCCCCTTTTCTTCCTGCTCCACCCATCTCCCTCTGAATAAACTAAGGCAATATCATTTGTAGAAATGTCAGAATTTACATCATCATCTGTCTATATTTCTATTTTGAAATAATTTAGAATCTGTGGCATTGTAAGAGTCTTTTAGCTGAAACAATTCTGAAATTTTTCATAGAGTTTTCCAGATGTTTTTTCTGAATGGAAACCTTGTTAAATCATAATCTGCGGGGACCTCAAAAAATATTTGGTTGGTTGTTTTTCCTTTTCCTCTCTCTACTCCAAATTGAAATTGAGTTCTATGTCATCTCTGGTCAGAAAGATTTTTCTCCCTTCTTTTCCTTCCTCAGTGGACCACACTACACTTTTAGAGTAATAAAACATCATTTAAATGAAATGTACAATGCAATAACCACTGAGCTTGGTGCCATTAAATATTCATCAATACAATAGTACAAGTTTGACTGTGAAGTAAACATTAAGTCCTGCAAATTTAATAGTTTCCTGTAAAAGGAAAAAAAAATTCTCTCCAAGCTTTTTCAGCCCAGAATACTGGACTTAACAAATAAATAGTTCATGGTGTGCCAAAATGGAATTGCCAAATGATTGACCACATCCTATACTGCACAGGGAAAAGGCCACTATTGTTTGTACATGTGCATTTCATTCAATATTTGACTTTGGTGGATAAATAGCATGGAGTTGGTATTTCTAAATTAACCTTTGTTTTTAACTAACTACAGATGAGGGAGTATAGGTGCAGAGAAGAGACATTGAAGGATTTAGGGAAAGAGGAACATTAGAAAATCTTAACCTGGTATAAACTTCTCAGATACAATAATTGCTGATTTAATTTTGGGGGGATTAGACCCCACTTAGTGAATTTTCTATACTGACATTGATATATGTAAGAAAACCAACTGCTTCTGTGGTTTTTTGTTCTTGTTGTTCCTCCAGGAAAGAATAACAAAAGTAAAAATTTAAAGAAGTGGTTTTAAGATACTAAAAGACAGAGGAATTTATTAATTATAATCACACACTGTCATGAATGATGTTTCTGTAGTAAAAGCTATATATGTGTATTAGCAAAAGCTATCTTACATTGGATAATTGTTATCATTTTTTAATTTGTATTGGGAATACTGGTGTCAATATATTCTATGAGGGCTATATTGATTAAATCAATCAAAAAACACTGAATTCAGTGTACCTTTTGCATCTTGAAATATTCTAGAATATACACACACACCCACACACCCACCCCCCTACCTACTTTTGGCTTATTGGCTTCCTGAAGCAATAAATTACCTACAGACCACAGATATTTCATATTAATGTAATTATGATAACCAATTAAATGCTATTAACTATTTAATCTGAGAAGTAGTCATGTATTTAGCAGAGGAAATAAATATTTGTTATAACAATGATGATTATGAAAACAAGAATAATATTTATGACAAAAATTATAACTTCCTTTAGTGACTCTCAATGAATGCTGAAATATTAGAAGCACTCTTACAGACAACTAACTTTGAAAAGTCTAGGTGATTTTTTTTAAACTTATAAACTCCACATAGCCCTCTATACCATATACTCTCCAGAAAGCCATGGCCAGGGCATACCTCTCTACAGTGGAGAATCCAGAGTTTTGCAGCTTTTCTGCATGAGTTATTTTCTATGGTCACCTCTCCTTTCTTCCTCATAGATTTCAACCACTCTGCTTCTCCTTTCTTTGCTCCTCTTCTTTTCCCTTGTCTTCTTTTCTTTTTTTCCCTCCTCTGTTCTTCAGTAGATTTCCCATTTCTGGTCTATAACCAGAGCCCCATTCCTTTCGTCTAATCATCTCTTAGGAAGGAGTGATTTCGTATATATATTTTGATGGTGTAAATTCCAAGGAGATTAGTGAAGAAGTCTGATCCATGAAGAAGAAAGTCCAGTGTCTGGGGTAACACAATTCAATGAAATGTATAATGAGGGGCCTGTTTTCTAAGAGTTCAGGTGCTGAAGAGAGGCTCTGGGACTTCGATGAGAACCCAGTGAACTCCATGCCTCTGGGTCTGAATGTAGAAGGCAAGAGCGGTACCAAAATTCTAGCCTAAGAAACTGGTAAATAAGAAGGATGCATTCTGGTCCTTTTAGAACCTAAGACATCAGTTTGGTTGTTGAATGTTTTTCTCTAACCGCACTGATAACTTTTTCCAGTTTAACAAAGTAGAATTTATAAAATTGGAATGTTGGAATATGAATAACACACATCCTGTCTGTGTTGTTCTCACATGAGCAGCCACTGTTTATATTCGGTGTTAACCTTCCAGAGTTTTAGCAAAATCCAGTGCTTCATGTAGCCATAAAAAGCAACTCCATTCCACCAAGCCTTTAGTGAGATATGTGTATTTTGCTCAAGATTTCTTTGAAAAGAAAAAGGACTTATATTAAATGTTACATAGCAAAAATCAGGATAAATCCTCTTATGTCATGTCAGTTCTTTTCTAAACATTTGCTTTGTCCTCCAGCCACCAAATAGTCTCTATAAACACTTTCAAAACAGCCTCTTTATTTTCCCTCTCCTATGTTTTGGGTTCCAGAACTAGGAATCCTCCTTCTGTTTTTTTCTAGATTTTTCATTCCATGTTTATTTTATGAGTAATTTAAATCTATAGCAGTCTTTACCCACTTTCACCACTGAATTCATCTCCCTTGATTAAAACACCAGTCAACCCTTTTATTATGATAATNCTCCCTTGATTAAAACACCAGTCAACCCTTTTATTATGATAATCTACCCTCCTTAGATGCCAATGACAGTTTACTAGTTTGCCCCTTTCTTGTCACAAATAGAACGTGTATGATGTATATTGTACATAATA
>NC_048231.1:25164811-25165793 GCF_002007445.2 Ailuropoda melanoleuca
TTCATTCCTCAAAATGAAATTGCATAACTTTTAATTTGTTATGGTATTTCCAGCCAAGAAGAAATGAATGCACTTTGTGTTTGATATAATGAATTCATGACCTTGAGATGTATTCTGGGGTCTTAAAATTCTGAAAGTAGATTTTGACTTTAGATTGTTAGATGCTAGTTATCCCAACACATTGTCTTTAAATTGTAAAATAAATAAATAAAAGCATTAGGCAACAGAAAACAGATAGAAAGGGGTAGTACCAGAGCCTCTCAAAAGCAGAACACTGACCAAGTTCAGAGAAACCTATCATTTATTTTTCTCTTTACTTTTATCTGGTTTTGTTGTTAAACTCTGCTCTAATCTCAGATGACTGCTTGGAAGTGAGTTCTTAACTTCCCTCTTTCACAGATTGTTATCTCGTTGCTACTGGCTAAGTGTGTGATTTTGGCCATGTACTCTTATCCTTATGTTATCCCTTGGTGACTATATTGGTTTCAGAGCTTTCTTGCTAAAAATGACATGAAACAGAAATGCAGTGGTTTAAAAGCACACGGTTTATTTAACATAATAACAAGAGTTCCAGAGGGAGCCACTCAGGGGCTGGAAGGGCTGCTTAGAAATGGTCTCAATGCGTAGTAAAGAGAAGGGCCATATGCACCCCAATGTTCATAGCTGCATTGTCCACAATAGCCAAATCATGGAAGGAGCCGAGATGCCCTTCAACAGATGACTGGATTAAGAAGCTGTGGTCCATATATACAATGGAATATTACTCAGCTATCAGAAAGAACGAATTCTCAACATTTGCTGCAACATGGACGGCACTGGAGGAGATAATGCTAAGTGAAATAAGTCAAGCAGAGAAAGACAATTATCATATGATTTCTCTCATCTATGGAACATAAGAACTAGGAGGATCGGTAGGGGAAGAAAGGGATAAAGAAAAGGGGGGTAATCAGAAGGGGGAATGAAACATGAGAGACTATGGACT
>NC_048231.1:25166319-25280837 GCF_002007445.2 Ailuropoda melanoleuca
GGGAAGAATGTTAGAAATAAGAGTTGAGGCATTCTGAAGGTGGATCCCCTATAGTATGACTGGATAAAGGAAGCTGTGTGTATAGTGACAGGCTTGAATTAGTTCAGCGGTGGAGACATTTTAATATTTTATTGGCAGCCTAACTTATATCACTATTATGTTTAATAGCCAGGGAGGTGAGAAAGAAAGGAGCTTTTATTTTTGAGTGAGCAATTCATATTTTTTGAGGTAGTACATAAAATGAACATTCTCACAGATTACATGTTTTTGAAAAGCAAAACGGTACTAAAAAAATCTCTAAATTCATGAAGCACACTGTCATGGACAGATAGCATCAAAATACACACAATGCCCTTTTCAAACTGCTGTGGAAATTGATATGACTGCAAACAACTGTTTCTATGCCCTTTTTAGCCGTAGTTCTGACATATTTTAGATAATATAGAAAGCACAAAATTGAAAAAAAAATACCTTTTACACCTAGAAAGAAGAATTTTGTGCTTTACGAAGTCTCTAATATAATGGATTTATTTGATACAATTATTGTTAGGTTTTATTTTCAAATCTTTAAAATGCATATGTTTTTCTGTTTCCTCTGAGAGATAGCAAAAGAATTAGCAGAACTTGCTCAGCAATTCACAAAGATTTGATTGACAGCACAGAAACATTTAATAAACCACTAAGCTCATATTATTATTTTTTTGTTTTATTTCAAATAAGGAATAATTTTATCTTTGGGATTTGGCTAGTTATTTTTGTCACTATATATTTATATGTTTAATATTTTATTGACAGCTTAACTTTTTTATATGCACATAAAAAGCTACTGATCAAGTCTTTAATAGTAAATAATAGGGGCTAATTTGAGTCTTTCCATATATACACAGCCTCCTATATCAGCAACAGCATAAAGGAGCCACCTTCATTTTTCCCAGTTCTCATTTGTAACTTTATTCCATTTTGAGTCCACCAGACACACTGATACTGTAGACCACTTATACATAGATAGATTTGATAGAATGGCACAAACACAAACACACGGATAGACAGACAAATAGATGGATAGATGAATAGAAGGATGAATGAAAATAGATTCAGTGGCTCAAAACAACAGCTGAAGCTTCACTTCTGTATCCTTAATCATTGGTTTCAGAATTCTTGCATTCCAAAGAGAAGCCCAGTAGTCACTGGCTTTCTGGATTAAAATCACTGCTTGAGCAAGAGATGCAGTTTTCCTCGTCTTGAGTTTTTAATCATTTAAGATTTATAAGAAAGTATTGTTTTGGTAATATCTTCTGTAACCAAGACTATGGCACATTACTTACATCTCTGGATTTGATTTCCTTTTGACTTAGTGAAGTGAAACATTTACCTGAAGTAGGATTAGGGAAACATTTATCAAATATAGACCAAATGTTCATAAATGATGCCTCACAGTATTTCAATGACTGGACAAGTTCTGTAAATTCAACAGCCTCAAATCTTCCAGCAATCTCTTGTTTCTGCTATTATTAGTCTACTATGACGCAGTATTCCTACAATACTCCACAATTACCCTCTTTTTACAGCACCTCTCTGAGATTAGCCAATGACCCATCCACTCATGTTCATCTTTGGAGGACAGAGTAGAAGCCCAAACTGTTGTAGATGCTCTAAGTATAAAAGAATAAATGAGAAAGGAGCTTCATGTTCAGGAATTCAGTTGATGGCCTTATGGGCATTTTGTTGGGTATCAGGCCTGTTATCAAAGCAAGAGCTAAAACCTACCCTATCTCAAGATAGTATACAGAGTCCTGTATGACCCTCATGCAGTTTGTTCTATCGCTACTGTCTTCCATAACTGTGGTAGATTTGTCACAATGAACAAGTTAATATTGATACATCATTATTAAATGAAGTCCATGCACTGATAATCAGATTTCTTTAGTTTTTATTAGGTCTTTTTCTGTTCTTGGATGTCATCCAAGGTAAATATTACATTTAACATCCATCTTTCTTTAGTGTTCCCTTGGCTGTGACAGTTTCTCTGTCTTTCCTTATTCTGGATGACCTTGACAGTTTTGAGGAGTACCAGTTGGATACAAATGAGGAATATAAACCACAATGACCCTTAACTGGGATTTTGATTTTTAAAATTTGAGATAACTAACATGCCATAAAATTCACTTTTTAAATGCTACAGTTTAGTAGGTTTTAGTATGTACACTTGGTTCTGCAACCATTATTCCTCTCTAATTCCAGAATAATTCTGTCACCCCCAAATGAAATCCCGTACTCATTTCCTACTCCCCCCATCCTCTGGAAACCACTAACTTACTTTGTGTCTCTATGGATTTGTCTATCCTGGACAATTCTTATAAATAGAATCATACAATATGTGGCCTTTTCTGTCTGGCTTCTTTCATTTAGTATAATAATTTCAAGATCCATCTATGTTGTTGCATGTGTTAGTACTTTATTCCTTTTTTGTGGGTAAATAATATTCACTTGTATGGATATACTGTATTTTGTTTTTCAATGCATCAGTTGGTGGACATTTGGGTTGTTTCTGCTTTTTGGCTATTACATATAATGCTGCTACAAACATTTGAGTATGAGTTTTTACGTGAGCATATGTTTTCAGTCTCTTGGATATGCGCCCTGGAGTAGAAATGCGGGATCATATAGTAACTCCACTCAATGTTTTGGGGACTGGCAAATTCTTCTCTAGAGTGACTGCTCCATTTTACATTCCCACCCGGCAGTGTATGAAGATTCCGGTTTTTCCACATCCATGTCAGCACTTTGTATCATCTGTCTTTTTTAACTTGGTTATCCTAGTGGGTGTGATGTGATATCTATTGGGGTTTTGGCTTACCTTTTCCAGATGGTTAATGATGCTACGCATCTTTTCATGTCCTAATTTGCCATTTGTGTATCTCCTTTTCAATAATGGGTATGCGAATTTTTTGCCCTTTCTTAAATTGAATTATTTGCCTTTTCCCTTTTTGTGTAGTAAGAGTTCTTAATATATTCTGGATGCTAGACCAGAAGGAAACATACAGTTTACAAATATTTTCTTACATTCTGTGGGTGGTCTTTTAACTATGTTGATGGTATCCTTTGAAACACGAAGTTTTTAATTTTGATGAAGTCAACTCATCTGCTCTTTTTTTTTTTTTTTTTTTGGTGCTTGTGCTATAGGTGTCCTAACAACAACAAAAAATGCCTAATCCAAGGTCTCAATAATGTATACCTATGTTGTATTCCAGACATTTATAGTTTTAGCACTTACATTTAGGCCATTGATCCATATAGAATTAATTTTTGTATATGGTGTGAGGTTGGGGTCCAATTTCATTCTTTTGCATGTGGGTATCCAGTTTTCTTAGCACTGTTTGCTGAGAAGAATAAATTGGTATTTGTCTGTATTCCCTGCATGAATAGACTGGGCTAATGGGTTTGGGGAAGGAGGTCACAGAGCTAAAGTTCCATTCTTATCGCATACAG
Organism: Ailuropoda melanoleuca; assembly: GCF_002007445.2. Classification (NCBI taxonomy): domain Eukaryota; kingdom Metazoa; phylum Chordata; class Mammalia; order Carnivora; family Ursidae; genus Ailuropoda; species Ailuropoda melanoleuca. The sequence goes on from NC_048231.1 coordinate 25,169,809, forward strand.
TCACCAATCTTACCACAGTGAAGTTAATTTTGATCACCTGGATTAGGTAGTATTTGTCAGATTTCTCCATTAAGTTATCCTCCCTCCTCCCTCTTCCACCCCACTATCCATACTATATACTCTTTGTTTTTTTAAGATTTTATTTATTTATTTGAGAGACATTGAGAACTACAGAGAGAGAGAGAGAGAGCACACACAGAGGGAGAGGGAGAGAAGCAGACTCCCTTCTGTGCAGGGAGCCCAACACAGGGATTGATCCCAGGACCCTAGGATCATGACCTGAGCTAAAGGCAGATGCCCAACTGCTGAGCCACCCAGGAGCCCCTACACTATACTCTTTAGAAGAAAGTTATTATGCTTTGCCCACACTTAAGGAGAGGGGAGTTATGTTCCACCTCCTTGAGGGCAGAGTATCTACATAAATCCTTCAAGCACAGGAAATTTATTCTTTCTTATTTTAAAAATTCATTATAACAATATACTCATGGATATTTATTAAATACTTTTGATTATAACCTAATAATGCTTTGTTTATTTTATTGCTCAAATTGTTGCATTTTTGCCTCTGTGCTCTTTCAGTTGTCTCCTTTGACATAATCATATTATCGCATTATCATTTAAATACTTTCTTACATTTTGGAATCTCAAGATACTTCAGGCTTATGTTGTATATTTCATACCCTACCACCTAGAATCAGTCATTTCTTCAAGGAGCACATATTCCTTTTTTTGGCAAGTAGTATTAGAACCTGTTATCTAGGGGCTCCTGGGTGGCTCAGTTGGTTAAGCATCCAACTCTTGATTTTAGCTCAGGTCGTGACCTCAGGGTTGTGAGATTGAGCCCCACATCAGGTTCCACACTAAGAACTTGTTGATTCATATTTGTACAAATTAAAGGCACAATATGGTAAGACTATTATCTGATAAACAATGAAGAGTAGACAAAGCTTACTTAAATCCTGCCTTAGAAGAGGCCAATTAGAAAGAAAGAAGGAAATTAAGAAACAAAGAAAGAAAAGAAAGAGAGAAAGAAAGAAAGAAAGAAAGAAAGAAAGAAAGAAAGAAAGAAAGACATAATCCATGTGAACAAGCATACAGGCATCTATCCCGTGTTACAATATTTTTTAGCAAATGCTGTACTTTGACATGATTCATTATGCTCAACAAATGCTGTTGAGTAAGATCTATAAACCCTTCTCCCCACCCTCCCTCTAAATTCCAACTTTCAGCTCAGAGTGCGCTGTTTTTATAATCAAAATTCCTCAAAGCATTTCCTTTTGAAAAGGTTAGCATCGACCTGACACATTAGGGAAACTGGAAAAATAACTTTAAACTGCAGCATTTTATTTTTAACACAAACCACAAACTATCACTCTTTTCTAATACTTTGAATTGAAGAAAGTAGAAAGGTGTTTGAAAACTGCACTGCTAGAATATTCTTGTTTTCTTTGAAATAGGAAGAAGAAAACACCTCTTGCAACCAGTTGAAACAACATGGCAGGGATAATCATTACAGAGTAAGATTCTTTCTAAAAACTGTCACTAAACACTCAGCTTAGGTGTCTTCATGCAGTGACTCAGCTCAATGATGTCATTTTTTTTCTTTTTAAGCAACAATGAAACCCTGATTCTTGACAGACCCCATTCCTTTCTCAAAAATTCAACTCCATAATAAGGTAGAGCTCACTATACACCATTTAATTCCTGTCAAAGTTATCACAAGTAATTTGCTTTCTAATGAAAATAACAAAAGGGCCATGTCTCATTTTGAAGGCAATTTTTAGTAGAACACACAAGGGACTGAAATACTGGCAACTTATTTTCTGGTGGTAGGATTAGTTTGTTGTAAAAAAAAAAAAAGGTAAAAAACTGAGATTGGAAGGTGGGCTGAACTAACTGAGCTCTTGAGAGAAAAGACAAGTTATTTTACCCTTGTGTTCCCAGTCCTAGTGTGTGGCATTATGTTCAATTATTGTTTCTGTAATGAATGAATGAATGGATGACCAGACTATGAAAATTCCCCCGGGGGAATTTTGTTTGCTATAACAGAAGGTAAATCCTCAAGTTCCTTCTCTTTTCTTTTCTGTTCTTTTCTTTTATTTTGTTTCTTTAAAATACAATCATGATGGAGATCAGGTCAGACCCCAAATCATAGTGGCGTCCCACACAAGGAACCACTGTTTTCCTTAGCCAGGTACAACTGTGCGTTCCTAAACAGGATTTCTTAAGTCCCCCTTCTGACACTTGCCTGTCTTTAGAACTTATGTGTGTAACACATAAGTCACTCAATTGAATCTCTCTCACTTTCACTGTGAAACCTTTCTTTTCTTCCAAATTTTCTCCATTTTATCTATTAGATACCTTTATAATAACTCGAGTAGATATTCTCTTACCTGGTCTAATGGGACTCTCATCAAATGTGCAAGTTCAACCATGCCATTTTCCAACTGAACCTGCACTCATTTTCTATAACCCAAAGAAACCCCAGATTCCTAGTTGGGCGTTTAAACCCCTCGTGGTCTGACCCCAGCCTAAGCCTTCATTCTCATATCTGCCCCTTGCTCTATGCAATTTATAACTAACTATGTGACAGAAAATTGCTTTGGATTCCCTAAAAATCTAGTGTACTTCTCTCTTCTGGTAAGTAAATGACATTCTTCCTGATTAAATTAGCTTCCTTACTTTACTTCCTTGTCTGCTTCACTTCACATTTGTTTCAAAATGAACTACAATATATCTTCTCTATAAAAAAAATCCCTAATGGTTAAGTAGGGGGATGTAAAGTGGAGATTAAAAACATGGATTTTGGATTTAGATAGATAAAATAATGAATCCCCCATCTTCCACCTATGAGCCATGGAAATAAGAGCCTCCCCCCCAGATCATTATAATTGGTATTGATTAGAACAAGGACAATTATACCTACATTCTTCAGTGAGGACTCAAGGAATGTTGCTCATGAAACCCTTAGCAGAGAACATGGAACATAATGAACATTTCATAGTCAGCACTAAAACTTATTGTTATTTGTTACTGTTGTTTTTTTCTACATGTTCTGTCAGCTCATCTATCATGACACTAAATACTGAAAATACGTCTTTGCATATCCACGTATTCCTTTAAACTGCAAGATCCTGAGGGCACACACTCTGACACTGAGAAGACTGGTATATAGACACAACCCTGTCTGTTCAATATTCACTATTCTCCAAACAGTAAATGCATTTTTTTTTCTTTCTGACTAAATATCTGTATTCAGATAAAGCTCATAACTTCCCAACTCATTAGCTGTGTAGGTGTTAGAAATTCTCCATTAACATCAAGGAAATAAAGCCAAATTGCAAAGCAATTAGCCAATTGTATTTGGGTGGCTTTGTTTTGTTTTTTGTTTTTTTTTTTTCTTTTGGCTCATTTTAAATAAAGACGGACTAAATAACCTCTCAGGTTTGTCTTTGAACTTTTTTAATGCACAGATTGTATTTTGGATATAAATAGAAAAATTGCATGTTTTTGAGTTTTTAAAATATGCTGAATTCAGTAAAATTTTAATGTGTACTTATCTATGAGTTCTGGAACATAATAAATGCTTTTAGGACAAAGTCTTTGACGAGTCTAAAATGTTAAAATGTAGTTTTCGTTACTAAAAATCTCAATCTTTTTAAAACCTTTTTACAAGGCTTTGTTAAACATCAATTCTATGACATTATAGGAAACGCAAGAGACTTAAAAGTCATGTACTTATAAAGTTTTAAACCAGAAAAGTCAAGAATGTGGACTCAGAAACTAAAAGGCAAGCCGCTGATATCTTCTCAAGGAAATTCCTTTTATTTATTAGCGTATTAATAGTAGAAGACTATGAATGCCAATTTCTTTTCTTTTTTTTTCTTTTTTCTTTTTTNAAGAGACTTAAAAGTCATGTACTTATAAAGTTTTAAACCAGAAAAGTCAAGAATGTGGACTCAGAAACTAAAAGGCAAGCCGCTGATATCTTCTCAAGGAAATTCCTTTTATTTATTAGCGTATTAATAGTAGAAGACTATGAATGCCAATTTCTTTTCTTTTTTTTTCTTTTTTCTTTTTTTCTTTTTATTTTTTTTTTTAAAGATTTTATTTATTTATTCGACAGAGATAGAGACAGCCAGCGAGAGAGGGAACACAAGCAGGGGGAGCGGGAGAGGGGGAAGCAGGCCCATAGCAGAGGAGCCCAATGTGGGGCTCGATCCCGTAACGCGGGGATCACGCCCTGAGCCGAAGGCAGACGCCCAACCGCTGTGCCACCCAGGTGCCCCTGAATGCCAATTTCTGATACATCTAAAAATATAAGCTTTTCATTTTCTTTTCTTTGCTCTATTACNAGAGGGAACACAAGCAGGGGGAGTGGGAGAGGAAGAAGCAGGCTCATAGCAGAGGAGCCTGATGTGGGGCTCGATCCCATAACGCCGGGATCACGCCTTGAGCCGAAGGCAGACGCTTAACCGCTGTGCCACCCAGGTGCCCCTGAATGCCAATTTCTGATAGATCTAAAAATATAAGCTTTTCATTTTCTTTTCTTTGCTCTATTACAAGTAGCTCGTTCTGCCTCTTTTTGGTTAGGATTTGGGAATGGATGGTTGGGGTGGAAAGCTATCTTCCCAGAAGCAGGACGAATTTCTCTCTCTTTTTACTAATAAATATCAGCTACACAGCTGTTTCACCCTTATTTCCTAATTACGAGAAGGAAAACCTTTTAGATTTTTTTTTTCTGCCCTTCACTACTTTGTTTTAATGGATTATTGTCCAGGTTGCTGATTGACTTTCAAGTGTTATTATTACAGGAAAGAAGTTGATACATTTTTGTAGCAGGAAACAAAGGCAGAGCTGAAAAAGGCAGAGTCTGAAAAAGGCAGAGTCTGAAAAATGTGGGAGGAACAGGGACACATGGATATTAGGATTCCTCTAACAGGAACATAGTCTCAGAGAAAAGACACTTCGTAAAAGAACCAGGCAATAGAAAAAAAATGCTTTGTTTTATGGCTGAAGAAGTTGGTTGAATAAAAGTTCTTCCAAGTCATTTATTGCTCCTGTTCCCACTAGCCAAAATCTTCACCAACAGCCCTCATCAGCCTGTCTCCTCGCCAACAGGCCAGTGCCATGAGAATTTCCTCTTGAGCCAGCTACCCTAAGTGATGCTCTTCTACAGTTCATCTTTGAGAAACTGTAAGATCAAATGGATCTCTGAGCACTGAGTGGGAGAGGAGAGGAGCTCCCACCCCTTAGACTTGGTGATGACATTGTGATTGTGCCCAAGCTCCAAAAGCTGAGACAGTTGGGGATAGATATTCCTGATGTACATAGATCATTCTTATGTAAATTCACGTATTTTGGACTTCTCACTTTGCGCAAAGATGGTAGCAATGCGCTCATGGAAAGCATGTAAGGAATCCGCATTGCAAGGGAGATATACTAATTTTTTTACATGATACGAGCCTCAGTTGGATTATATATTAAAGGAAAAATTCATTTCTCAACAATTTCAAGAGACTGAAATGCCTCCATGGAAGATTTAAGGTGAAGGTCTAAATAGCTGAGCTTGAACAGATTCGTGTATCTCACATGCCAACTGATTGCCTCAAGTAGAAATGGACCCAGTTATAACAGAGAGAAATATTTCAAAAAGAATCTTGTGACAATAGAGTACAACTTTACAACTGCTGACCTAAATTTTCACCTTCTAGTCCTGGAGAGTATTTATTGTAATTGTTTTTCACAGTAATGCACTGAACTACCAAGTTCTTTCCCTGAGGATTTTTTCCCCCTACTCTTTCAAACTTGAAATGCAAGAGTGCCATAACAATGTGAAACTATTCAGAGGAAGAATGTCAGCTTTTGACAAGTTGACTTTTCTCTCATTTGAAGAGACCAGAGGAAATCAGCAGATGAAAAGAAAATTGATGAAGCTATTGGCACAAAAAATCATATCTATGTATGCTGCCTGTGTGGGTCACTTATTTCTCTATGCTTTACCTACTACCCCAATTTGTTGACCATAAACCACCCTTTTGATGACAATTCTTGGATGGCATGCTAGATGACATAGCTTTCTTGGTCTGGCTTTGTGGTACTGAAAGGCATCTTGGTACTGACAAGTGACCAGACAGTTCATTTTTACAGAAAAATAAAATTTCCCCCTACTGGACTGTAGGTTGAATTGAGCAAATAAATGGTTGGTTTTAATAAAGAATAAGAAACAGTCTTACTTTGATAACTTTTCCAATTAAAAAAAAAGGTTCTTATCTAAATGCCCAGTTTTAATATTTAATGCTGGTTTATATAATCCTGTTTTCAAAAGTGAAGTTAAATATAGATCACAGAAAATATTGCTAAAAATGATCCACATGCTTTTTCAAGATGGAAGACTGAGCATTCAGTTTTACTGCCTTTTGTTCCCAAACTGCCTTTGGGATTATAGAAAGTTATAAAAGAAATTAGGAAGCTAACTGCAGGAAAACAAGAAATCAGTGGACCAGAATATTTGAATAAATCTGGAAAATTTCAAGCAGATGGGTTGATATTATTAGAGAAATTCACAATCCAAAACACCAGAGGTAAGAACAGTCTTTACTGAGGGAACCCTGGAGGCACTGGAATCTGAGCTAATTGTACAAAGGACAGGCGTGGGGCACAGGGCAATTATGAGTGTAATTAATTAAAGAACTCTATCAGGAATAAGTGGACCAGTTAAGATGTCACCATTTCGATACCCATTCTCCTCCGTTCTAATATAGAATAGCACTTTTTTAGTCCCAAGATAAAAATATATGAACTGCTCTCTGTAGAAAGGAGATGGAGGAGCGATAAAGATAGACTCAACAAATTTCAAAAGAATGAAATTATTCAGATTATGTTCTCTAACCACAAAGGGGTTAGCTAGAATTCATTTTATTATTTTTTTATTTAAAAAAAGAAAAGGTAACAAGAAAATCTCAAACTCCAAAGTATAAATGAAGGTATTTTTTATTATTCCAGGGTCAAAGACGTACTCAGAATGCAAATTAGAAAAATTTTAAATGGAAAGTTAATAAAGTTATAAAATGTTTAAAAATGTGGAATGGAGCAATGACAATGTTTTGAGAGAAATTTACAGGCTTCATTTGTGTAGAAAAAAAATATAAAGACTGAAAATGGCTTAAACACTCATCATAAAATTTGAGAAGAAAATAAAATTAAATCCAAAGAATGTACAAGAAAATAAATGCCAGAGATAACAGAAGATATAAACAAAATATAATCCAAATATAAATGGATAATATAAATAAAACTAAAAGCTTGTGTTTTTTTAAATGCCAATAAAATTGATAAATCACTAGAAAAACATTCAAGAAAAAATAAAAATGGTACGGATTAGCAATATTGAGCATGAAAGAGAGACAGAGATAATTCCAATATCAAATGGTGGTAGGAGTATATTATGACCAACTTTATGATACTAACATTTATAATTTGGATGGAATAGAAAAATTCGCTGAATAATACGAAGCTGAGAAAAAATATGACATCTGATTACTTAAGTACTTATTAAAATATTGAAACCATAATTTTAGTTCTTCCACAAAAAAAAAAAAAAACCAAACCAAAAAACAAAAAACCTCAGGACCAGATGGCTTTTCTAGAAAATTTTCCCAATAATGCCAATATTCCAAAAATAGAATAAAAGAAAATAATTCTCTTTTTATAAGACTAATTTAATTTGGATTCCAAATAATATTTTTCAAGAAAAAACCCTTTATTTTGGCCAATCTTTCTCAGGAACTTAAATGCAAAAATGCAGCTATATATTAAAAACATGTTAATTAATTAATACAACTAACAAAGTAATTAATAAATTTTGCCATATTAATAGAAAAGAGAAAAAAAATAATCTTAATAAATGTGCAAGAGGCAAAAGACATTTGACAATGTGTAGCACATTTATGATTAAAAAAAAAACTGGAAATAGAAGAGATTTTCCTCAATCTGAAAAAGAGTAGCCCCCAAAACTTGCAGCCTACTTTATACACAATGGTGAATACTGAATCTTTTCTCTAGAAATTGTGAACGAATACCCATTATCAGTACTTCCATACCATATTTCAATAAGTCAAGAAAAAGAAATAAATAGAATCTAATATGAAGGAAATGAGAGCATCACTACTTATAGATGACATGGTTATGCAGATAGATAACCTGAAGAAGTCCACAGACTATTGAATTTAACTAATGAATTTAACAAGTTTGCTGGATACAGATGAATAGAAATCAAATATAATTCTATATAGTAATACCAGGTAGTTAGAAAATAAAACTAATGTCACCATAAAAAAATTCAAAATCAAGTAATAAATTTAACATGTTCTAAAAGACTCCTAAACAAAAAGCTATAAAATACTGTTAAGAGGAATTAAGGAATTTCAGTAAGTGAAAGGATGTACCATTTTCATGGATTTAAGCTACAATATTGTATGGATTATACTTTCTCCTAACCTGAACTAGGAATTAAATGCAATCTTATTAAGTTATTCCAGCAGGACATTGTATTGAAATTGACAAGCTGATCTCTAAGCTTTAGAAATACAAAGGCTGAAGAATAGTTAGGGAAAAATTAAAGAAGGATAAAGTTGAAATACTTATACTAACAGATCTCAAAATTCTTTATGAAATAGTAAGTTATATATACAACAGGTCGCTATCTATCTTTATCTCTATATCCCTGGTTTCTGGTTATACTTGGTTCCTGACAAAGGGTTCCTAAAACACTTGTCATTTCCTAAGCAATAAGGATGCTTTTTGTTCTAATATTTGGTCTTTGATCCTGGTGTCTTACACAGATATTCTAAATCCCTTGGAACTTCCTGGGTGATAGGAGCATCTTTGTTCCAATATGGCAAATTTTGGTGTGTTCAGAAAGATAAGATAGAAACTTGGTGCTTTTAGCCCCACTCCCATTCTCTGGAGAGAAGAAAGTGTGTTAATAACTGATCACATCTACATGATAAACCTTCATAAAAGTCCAGAAAGTACAAGGTTCTGGAAGCTTCTGGGTTGATGAACACATCCACATGCCAGGAGGGTGACACACTCCAACTGTAGGGACAGAAGTTTCTGTGCTTGGGATCCTTCCAGACCTCATCTGAGAAACTCTTCATCATGCCGTTCCTTTGTATACTTTAAAATGTCCTTTGTAATAAGTCACTGATAAAAAATAAATGGTTTTCCTGGGTTCTGTGAGTTGCTCTAGCAAATTATTGTACCCAAGGTGTGGTTTATGGGAACCTATAATTTGTAGCCAAGTAGAACAGAAGTTGTGGTCAACTTGGGGACCCACTACTTACAATTGCCATCTGAAATGAAGGACAGGGTTCTGGGACTAAGCCCTAAGCCTGTGGGGTCTGCACTAAGTTCAGTTAGTGTCAGAGATGGATTGAATTGTAGAACACCCGGATGGAGCTGGAAAATAGGTCAGTGCGAGAAGAAATCTTCACTTCTGGTCACAAAAGTGTTTTGTTTGAGTGATTTGCACTATTACAAAACTATGGTTGTTAAAATAGAGTGTTATCGCACAAGGATAGATATATTGACTAACAGGATCAACTGAAGCATACAGAAACAAATCTACACATATTTCATTTCCTGAATATAACAAAGCCTGCATTTTAGTTTAATATAATATACTAAATTATTATGAATTATACCATACATGGTGCTGAATCAATTAAAATCCATTAGATAAAAAATTATTCTGAACACCTATCTCATATCATACACAAAATCAATTCCAGATGGATTACTGCTCTAAACATAAGGAATAAAATAAAAAACGTTTAGAAGAGAATTTAGAAAACACCTTTGTGACCTTGAAATAAGCAAAGTTATTTGCTTAAAAAGTTTCTTGAGCAGTCCAGCTCTCTACTCTGCGGGGAGTGTGCTTCTCCTTCTCTCTCTCTCTCTGTGCTCTCCCTCTCTCTCTCAAATAAATAAATAAAATCTTAAAAAAAAAAAAAAAACCCAAAAAACACGGGGACGCCTGCGTGGCTCAGTTGGTTAAGCATCTGCCTTCAGCTCAGGTCATGATCCCAGGGTCTGGGATTGAATCCCACATTGGGCTACTTTCTCAGTGGGAAGCCTGCTTCTCTGTCAGCCTGCCTCTTCCCCTGCTTGTGTTGTTGTTCTAATTTAGTATGAAATTTTTTGTCTCTTAATTAGAAAATGTAATCAATTAATTTTTTAAAAGATTTTATTTATTTATTTGACAGAGAAAGAGGGAACACAAGCAGGGGGAGTGGGAGAGGGAGAAGCAGGCTGGAGAAGCAGGAAACAATGCCTTCTGCCTCTCTTCTGCTTTCTGAATCTAGCCAAACATCCCTCATTTGCAGAACAGAAATGGCAGCAAGTACCATGAAAAGCTGGGATGCCTGGATGGCCCAATTGGTTAAGCATCTGCCTTCAGCTGGGTCATGATCCTGGGGTCCTAGGATCGAGTCCTCCATCGGGCTGCCTGCTCTGTGGGGAGCATGCTTCTCCCTCTGCCAGCTGCTCCCCCATGCTTTTGCTCTATCTCTCTGACAAATAAGTAATAAATCTTTTAAAACAAAAAGTTTCTTCTTTTTTTTTTTTTAAAGATTTTATTTATATATTTGACGGAGATAGAGACAGCCAGAGAGAGAGGGGACACAAGCAGGGGGAGTGGGAGAGGAAGAAGCAGGCTCATAGCAGAAGAGCCTGATGTGGGGCTCGATCCCATAACGCCGGGATCACGCCCTGAGCCGAAGGCAGATGCTTAACTGCTGTGCCACCCTGGTGCCCCAAAAAAACGTTTCTTGACCAGAACAGAAAACATAAATCACAAAAGATAAAATTAATAAATTTTATCTTATATTAAAAATTAAGAACTTTAAAAATTAAAAACTATTGTTCATCAAAAGGTACCATTAAAGAGTGAAAATCAATATAGATAGTTATAGATGTGGATATGTGGATACAGATATCTAACAATGAGGTTATATACAAGATGGATACACTTAACGACAAAACAAAACAAAAAAAACCCAAACAAGACTCCTGTATCAAAAAGAAAGAGAAAGATTACCTAATGGAAATAAATAAATAAATAAATAAGCAGGTCTTGAACATGCACTTAACAAAGCCAAATGGCCAATAAACATATGAAAGGTGCTAAACTCCATCAGTTGTTGGGGAATTGTGATTCCACATCTAACTATCAGAAACCTAAACTGAGAAAGAGTTAATGTCCAATCTTGGCGAGGATATGAAGCAAACTGCAACTCTCATAATTGCCAATGGGAGTAAAATTACTTTGGAAAGCTATTTAATAACATCTACTGAAACTGAGTAATTTCATTCTCTATGATCTTGCAGTTCCAGTCCTTGGTATATATGCAACAGAAATGTGACATATGTTCATAAAAAGGATGAGCTAGAATATCCATCAGACAATGATTCTTAATAACTTCAAGCTAGAATCAACCCACATATCCAATGAGAGTAGAATTGATTTTTTTAATTCACGCAACAGAATACTATTCAGCAATAAGAATGAAAGATTAACCATGACACAGAACGATAATATGGGTAATATGAATATCCACAATATGATTAGAATAAATCTCACAAACCTAAAATTGAACAAAAGAAGCCAGAAACAAAAGAGGACACACTGAATGCTAATTAGAAGTAAGGTTGGCTAGCCCTTTGTGGCAGGGGTGGGCTATGACATAACTAATTTTTTTTTTTTTTTTAGCTTTTTTCTCAAGCCCCATAATTGAGACAGAAAGGCTGGAGAGGGATAGATTGGGAGAAACGTTTCTGTTTCCCTCCTCCAGATTGGATAATGGAAAATGCTCTGGTAAAATTTTCTCCCACTAGCCTCCATGAGGGCCTACTCAGCAATAAAACATAAGTGTGAACTATCACCCTTTTGATAAATACGGCTAGAAAAGTCTGTAATTCTTATCTGGTTGTTTCCTTAGGATGGATATTGTATAGGTATTTCCTTAGAATAAATTTTTGTGAGGAAAATTCCTACGTTAAAATACATAATGTTTAAAATTCTTGAAGATTGTTGCTTTAAAGACTGTGATCTATAACTACAAACATGTCTCTCTCTATCATCTATCTGCCATGACACAAGTGATGAGGCCAACTTCCCCATTAAGGGAGGGGACTTGTTTAATCACCACTTACCTCGCTTTTCACAGGTACTATTCATGATAAGTATTTGCTTCATGTCTAAACTGCTAAATGTCTTTTTTGTTTACTCCCAGGCTCTTATAATACTATCTTCAACCTACACAGATATATTTTCTGCAATGCAGCCTTCAATAAGTAGCATTACTCCTTAGAAATCTAGATAAATACCTATTGTAGTTCAGTTTCTCTGTCACATGTATGCTTTTAGTAAAACTATTAAGATTGTCCAAACTTTTTGTGGTGATCATTTCATAGTATATGCGTATCAGGTTGTTATGCTGTCTACCTTAAAGTTATACAGTGCTATGTATCAATTCTACCTCAATAAAACTGAAAAAAGATCCCCCAAATGACTCTTTTCCCCTTAAAATTAAAAAAAAAAAAAGAACAAAGCAAAAAACAAAACAAAACAAAACTCATCCCATCGGACTGTTATTACCTCTTCCAATCTACATGAAATGAAACATATAGAGACACAGAGGAGAGGCAAAAACCCAGATTCACGTCTCAGTTTCTACTGACAGCCCTTCCTGAAATCCAGCAATGTTCTCGCTCATGGGTCTCTCACGCATGGTTTTACTTCATAATCAAATAACCAGCTCTTATTGGTTTTCACAAGAAGTCCTGAAAAATAATAAGAGCTGATTAAGAAATTAAAGTGAGGGAACTTTGGGTGGAAACTGGAAATAGTTCCCGAGACAAGGATGCAGGCAGCAGCAGGGGCAGGGGATGGATGGCAGTGTGGAGAAAGTAAGGTGGAAATTGGACTCAGGTGAGTAATGGGGGCAGGTACAGGAGCTTCCGGCTTGGCCCTGAGGGTACGCAATTCACGAGGGCTTAGAGGTTCCAAATTCTTTCATTAGAAAAATCTAACTTGGGGGGCGCCTGGGTGGCACAGCGGTTAAGCATCTGCCTTCGGCTCAGGGCGTGATCCTGGCGTTATGGGATTGAGCCCCACATCAGGCTCCTCTGCTATGAGCCTGCTTCTTCCTCTCCCACTCCCCCTGCTTGTGTTCCCTCTCTCGCTGGCTGTCTCTATCTCTGTCAGATAAATAAATAAAATCTTTAAAAAAAATTCTAACTTGGAATCTGAGGTTCACTTTTGATCTTTACCCTATTGAAGGAGAACATGGAAACTTGAATCAGTCATTTGAATTTTAGTTTTTCAGTTTTCTTATACCTAAAAATGACTGGATCAGAAGACATCTAATGCCTATTTATGGTTCTGATATTTATTTTGCAATGCCACAACACACATGAGCTACTTTTGGGCATTTTCTTTTGTCTTCATCTTGGTGCCTAGTACAGTGTCTTGCATTCTTTAGATAATCATGACTGATGTGCTTTGATTCTCTCTTACATTCACGTGGAAAGGAAATATAAATAAAGAAAGACCTTACACAAATATTTGTTTTTGTTTCCTCCATTTTATGAAGTCTTTCTCAGTCCTGCCGTGGAACATGGCAACAGTCCATGCAGGGACAATAAGTCTTTCATGTAGACGGGGCTCAAGGAATTCCCAACAGAGATTCAGAACTCAATTCTAAGCTGTTGCTATTAAACTCTGACCCTTACTTTTGGCAACAATCAGGCCTTCTTCCCAAGATGCCACCCATAGTTTTTCTTTACAACCACAAACTAGTATTATGGTTCAAAATAGCAAAACACATTTTAAAAAATAAAATGAAATCATTGAGTGGATTTTATTATACTGTAGAATCTCAAGACCCATTGATACAAAGCCACGGTTTCCTATCCCATAATGGGAAGTAATTCATAGGGAAAGAATCCAGAGTAATTCTTATGCTCTCTCCTGGAAGGTTCCTCTGACTGTTTTCTATGGCACTATTGATTTTATCTAAATTTATAATTCGTTGGTTTCCTGATACCACAAAGAAGTGAATCAGCAATTGGGAAAAAAGAGTTAATTGTTGATTGTATTAGTAAGTGTGGACTGCCATAACAAGATACCATAGACTTGGGTGGCTTAACCAATAGAAATTTATTTTCTTGTCGTTCTGGAGGATGGAAGTCCAAGATCGAGGTGCCAACAAGGTTGGTTCCTGGTGATACTGTTCTTTCTGCCTTCTTGCTGTGTCTTCACATGGCTTTTCTTCTGTGTGTACTAGAAGAGAGAGAGACCTGGTATATCTTCTTTTTCTTATAAGGACATCGGTCCTATTAGATTAGGGTCCCACATTTATGACCTCATTTAACTGTAATTCCCTTCTTGAAGGCCGTATTTCCGAATACAGTCACATTGCACTTATGGCTTCAACATATGAATTTGGAGAAACACGATTCAGTCCATAATATTGCTATTTAATTAATTCTTTTTAAAAGCAGCAATGGAATAAAAAATGGACTTTTTACAAACGGATTTTTAAATGTGGTTGGATTTAACATAAACAATTTTTAATTCAAAGTTACTAAATTTTGATAACATAATACTAACTTTGTAAGTGAAGTTCAATAATGTAAACTGACTTTAACATTAACTGGAACAACACATAATTATTAAAGAAACTTACCCATAACACTACTCACATAATACCTTAGTTAGGTGGTTTAGAAATAATTCTCATGGCATCGTGAGATATTAGGTGCTAAGCAGAAAAATTTCCTTTGGTTTCTGATTCCTTGAGAATAGAGAGAATTAACAGTGGATAACTTGATATTGGGAAGCAACGTTTTTATTTTTTTTTAGATTTTATTTAAATTCAAGGTAGTTAATGTAGAGAGAAGTAACATTGTAAACATTTATTTAAAATTGAAGTATGTGTGTCTTTATGTCTGTGCATCCATGTGTGCGTGACCATTTAATTCAGGCACCAAAAATCTGAAGAACCGTAAAAAACTGTTTTACCTAAATATCATCTTGAAAAAAATCAAGTAAACATTCAATTATGCTTTAGGAACCTCAGTTTAAGCAGCTGAAAATGTGAGAAATGTATTTTAGAAAAATCTTCCAACAGAAATTAAAAGGAGTTAGGATATATTTAGGCTATCTGAAAAACTTCTATTATACCAAACAACCAAACAATAAACGCTCCCATCATTCTAGAGAAACAAGCATCTTCTATCAAACTAAACTGGTAAAACCATCATTGCTCTGAACTACTGTTTTAGGCTATGGAGCAATACTCTTGACTACAAAAGAAATTCCCCGAAGTTCAGTTTTGTCATCACCATTAACAGAACACCACATATCTAATGCTTTGATATTTGGTATTTTGATTTTTTTGATGCAAGTATTCTAGAACCTGTTAAGTATTTCTTGAGTTACTTCAAGTTACATCCACTGAAAATTTTCTCTAGGTAAATCAACTATGAAATTTCTAGTACTTTAGAGTGGATGTAAATTAAAACCATGTTATTTCACCCATTAATGCACAATGGGAGTCCCCCATAATGTCTTCTAAACAAAATGTACTCCCCCTTTTTGTATGACAGTTTGCAGGAGATTTAAATTCCTGAATAGCATGTGGGGAAATGTTTCGGGTAGGAAATGTTACAAATGGTTGTAGTTAAGGTAAGTGGGTGCAGGGCACAGTAGTATATGCAGAAAAGGGTTTTTATAGCTGGAATATTCTCACACTTCATAACGATAGTCTCTTCAGTGAAATGACTTCTGTATGTGCTTAACTATTCAATTCGTTTGAATGCACTCAAATTCAAGATAAAAGGAAGTTGTTATCACTATGAAATTCCAGTCTGGGAATTGGAAGAAATATCTATTGAATTTATGGAACTGGAATTTAGGTGGTAATTGGGACCCTTCATACAGTTGTGTTGCTTAGCAAAGCAGGACTCAGGTGAGAGGACATACGGTTTGGGATAAATACATCTCTTTCATAAGCATTCTCATATGGCTGGTTCTAGCACCAAACTTACTATGAAGATTTTCATGACTATAAATAATGTTGTATTAAATCCAAATCCATATATACCCTTTTTATTCGGCCTTTAATCCTGATTTGTGATCTAGGAGGGACTGTTGCAGATAGATGTCCATTTAATGAGGCGAGTACCTCAGTTAGGACTGGTTTCTCTCATCTTTTTGGCACAGTTGCGTACACAACTGGGTGAAAGTGAAAATTTTGGTTGTTTCTCAAAACATTATATGGGTGAAAGAATATTGGTTCTGTTGTCTCTTCTTTATTTCATTCATTGGCTAGGAAACATGTAATGCAACATTTCTCATTGTTCTAATATCATCCACATTCAAGCCATTGTCTAGAATCACAAAAAAAGCCATTCCATTCCACTATTAAATTTCTAAAAAAAGACAGAATTTCGGGTGGAAGATTGGGTGCAGCACTATTTTTTCAAACACATTAACTTCCTAGATATCTCCTGAATTCTGCAGTTCTCCTGGTCTCTGCATTGTGTCTCTAATAGCTTCCATCAGTTTTTTGAACCTAATCTAAATAAGGTTTCAACCAGTCACAGTAGTTGGGCCATAAATATCAATTCGGTACTGATGACTCCCTAAATTCTATTTTTATTCTAACTGTCCACTTCAATAGGACCTAATCTGCATTAGGCTAGGGATTTTGTCTATTTTGTTTATTGCTAAAGATCTAAAATATAAAACAGTACCTGATAAATAATAAACAGTAAATATTTTCTAAATGAACTATTTCATTTTTCTTTTTCTTTTTGATGAGTAGGTTAAGAAACATTTTTGTGCAATTTAGAAAATCCTCCAAATTCCAAGAAAAAAAAAATCTAAGATGACTATTTTTCACAGGAGATAGTTTTCTTCAAAAAAAAATCCGAAGTTCCTAACAGACTTCTCTGCTTTCTCTGTTAAAGTAACCCCTTATTCATGCATCCCATGAAAATCCACAGCCACTTGACCCCAGAAAGTGTTTGTTGAAACCAAACAGTTCAGAGTTTAAATCTTAACTCAAGCATATAATAGCTGTGTGGATTTTGTAAGTCACATAACATCCGTGAACCTAGCTTGTAATTAGACATAAATAATTCTTAACTTCCAAGTGTGTTATAAAAATTAGAGATAGCTTACATAAAACCAAGATCACAAAACCTGGACAAGTATCAGGAGCTCCAAAAAAGTATTATTATTATCATTTTCATTCATTCCATTCCTACTGGAAAATATTTAAATGCTCTTGGTAAGAACAAAATTAAAGTAATTTTTATTATTCAGCTATAACATTTAAGTTGTTTTTGTTAGGCTCTGTAATATTATTGACTTTTGCCTCTAGAAACCAGCTATGGTAGGAATGGAGCGTTGAATCCAATCTTATTTGTTGGAGGGTGCCAGTGTTTATGTGGTTTGGGTTCTTTCTCTTTAAGTATAGGGCTGTAGGAGTCACAAGTGAGCTGCTGGTGTTTACCAGAATTCCTCCTTCCTTGATTTCTAAGTTCTGTTCCCATTGGCCCCTGCTCAGCTCTCAGCCTCTAGACTTCCACTTGTGAAAATGCCTCCAAGTGAAATGTTGTGCTGATGGTTGCATTTTTTATCTGCACTTCTTGCCTAACACTCTGATCCTTTAAGTCCAACTGCCTTGGGTTTTCTCCAATGCCTTCAAATGAATTTTGTTAAAAAAAGAAAAGAAAAGAAAAGATAAAGAAAAGAAAAATTTCCCCTGGCTCTTCTTGTTGTTCCTAATAGGAAAATTAATCTGAAATAGTTTATCTACAAAACCAGAAGGAAAATCTATACTATTGATACTTATAAATGGAATATCATTCACTAGTTTTCTCAAAATCACCACACATTCTTTTTTTTTTTCAAAATCATACCACATTTAATGTTTGCAAATTGGTAATTTTCAAAAAACATAATTGCAGACCAATGGACGTACTCTATGCAGTTAAAAATCTGAGCAATAATTGTCACCAAATGTAATCACAGTGTTAAAAGCTCCTCTATCATCTTACTATCATGGAGCTTGAATTTCCATTTTTTTTGAAGTATTTCATATTACACACAGGTGGATAAAAATGGGGTGGCATATCACAAGTGAATCAAAGAAGATTTGGAATCATTATTGACCAGGTCGCCTCTGGAGGCCTGCTGAGCAAAGGGAAGAACCATTTCTCCTTCAAGACTGGGAAGGCAGGACATCCCACACACAGACAACTTTCAGTGCAGAATTGACCGAACTCCTTTGTTTACTTAACAAGACTGGATGGCTGTGAGGACCTCGCTGTCAGGCAACATTAGCATGCACGTACATGTAAAATTAATCAACAGACCTAGCAACTCGCCTTGTAGTCCCCATAGAGCTGGGGGTTAAACATCTGTCTGGAGTGGTGTTTCCTAAAAAGCTTTATGTAATGGCCAGAGGAGCTCAGAGTAGGCACTTAGTGTGTGAGGAAGGGCAAGATAGATGGTTGAGGGGAAATGCTGGGTTTTAGTGGACTGACGGCCTCACCATTATACCCAAAGGTTACAACCTTAGACTCCAAAAGCTTTTAAAGCTTCTTATATCTGTGTTGCCTGACTGCCTTTAGCATTAAGCACTTAGGACCAGGATACTTGGAACATGTGTCTTTTGTCGGAGTTTCTTTAATGTGGATAAAAATGTTTGGATCTTTCTGAAATATCTGTCTCCTAAATCACAACTTTCCCTTTGTTGTGCTGAGCTACAAGTTTCCCTCCTAATATTTAACAAAGTTTGTGATGTGTTAGAAGGCAACACAATGTAATTGAAATAACATAAGCTTTGGGTTCAATTCCAGGCTCTCCTACTTATTAGCTGTGTGACTGACCCTGCCTCCTTGTCCAATGACCCATGCCATGCCATCTCCTTAGGGATATCATCTGTAAGTCTGCAGTTAGGTTACATGGATCACATTCTGTTTGCAAGGTGCTCTATATGCATAGTTACTCTGGAACCAGTTCAATAAATCAATCTTATTTGGTTGCTACCATAAGTAATAGTCCTAAAGAAATTGAGTTCTGTCCTGACATCCTACAGATAGAAAAATAATTAATAGTGGGGGAGGGAACCTTTAACAGTGATAAAATAACTCCTTTCACTGAGCTGTTTGAATGCTACTTGGAACATGCAGCAAAATGATAATAAACTCATCTTCAGGCAATTTATTTAGAATAGAGAAGATTTAGAGACATGCATGGAAGAGATTTTCTGGGGTGAACAGATGCATCACCACGTATCAGTCATTTGCAAGTGAGTAATAGTTCTCTGTCATTGAGTTGAATAGCAAGGTTTCTTGTTCAAGCAATCTTTGCACCGAATGTTTGAAGTTGCTCTACTAGTGAAATAAGAGAAAAAGTAACCAGGTTTTTATATAAGTTTCCTTAAATTAGTCTCTTATTAAATCATGGGCTATTTTTTTTTCAAAATTAAAATGAACTCAATTTATATGTGAGATCTGACAGAATCTTGCCCTGGGAAATGAATAGACCTGCAGTCATGAGCTTTGAGTTTTAACAATATTCTTCTCTTGTCACCTGTGACCTTGGGTATGTTAATTAAACTCTCAGAATATCAGTCATCTCATCTTTAAAATAAGAATTATGAAAGAGATTAACTTCTCAAAAGAGCTTCTTGCTCAAGACTTGGAGCGGAGAGGGTGCAATATTAAAACTATTTGCTGATTTGGTGATGAGGCAGCTAACTGGAATTTGGGGAGACAGCCAGAGTCAGGCACCACTGCAGATATCAGGAGTAAAGACGAACACTGTGGATTTGTGCCTGTGCTAGAATAGTGGTCGCCAAAGCTGTCCAAGTCCTAATCCCCAGAATCTGTGAATATGCTACGTTATATGGGACTTTGCAGATGAAATGAAATTAGGACCTTAAAATGGAGAGATTATCTTGGATTTTCCAGGTAAGCCCAATGTAATCATTAGGGTCCTTAAAAGTGGAAAATGGAAGCAGAAAAAGTCAGAGTGATGTGATATGAGTAGGATTTGACATGTCATGGTTGGCTTTGTAGATGGAGGAAGGACATCACAAGTCAAGGGATGAGGGCACTCTGGAAACTTGAAGATGCAAGAAAATGTATTTTATCCTGTAAAGCCTCCAGAAAAAAGTTAAGGCCATTTGACACATTGATTTTAGTCCAGTTAGACCATGTCATACTTTTGATCTATAAACCTGTAAATTAATGGGACGCCTGGGTGGCTCAGTCAGTTAAGTGTCTGCCTTTGGCTCAGGTTATGATTTCAGGTCCTAGGATGAGTCCTGCATTGGGCTCCGTGCTCAGTGGGGAACTTGCTACTCCCTCTCCCTCTGCCTACCGCTATGCCTACTTGTGATCTCTCTCTGTCAAAATAAATAAAATCTTTTAAAAAAACCTGTAAATTAATAAATTTGGGTTGTTTTAAGCCACTAAATCAGTGGCAATTTGTTATAGCAGAATAGAAACCTAATATAATACCTAGCATGGTAACCAGCACACAAGGAAAGTCTGGATTTGTTGGATGAGTAAATGAATGAACAATGTGTGGATGAACTACTATGATAAACATCCACATGGAGCTTCCTGAGGAATCTAGTTAAATGGAGCAAGGTCCTTTCACTTTCATGGTCTTTATGTGTTTTTTAAATCCACACTCTGGTTTCTCCATTTTGGGAAGACTGTCTTACACTTAAGAGCTCACTTCTCTGCCCATCAACACATACACATGTTCTTCAAAGCAAACGTACCATAATGCAAATACTAGCTCACAAAACTATCCTCCAAGAATGGGAGTTGATGGAGAGTAAGAGTGTGTCGTCTTCATTTCTGTCTCCCAAATGTGCAGCACAGAGCCTTGGCCAG
This sequence comes from Ailuropoda melanoleuca, assembly GCF_002007445.2. Lineage (NCBI taxonomy): Eukaryota > Metazoa > Chordata > Mammalia > Carnivora > Ursidae > Ailuropoda > Ailuropoda melanoleuca. The sequence goes on from NC_048231.1 coordinate 25,190,800, forward strand.
ATAGGAATGCAATGGAGAGCGGATGCTGGAAAGGAAACCAGGACTTGACTGGGATTCAGCTCTGAATCAAATGCCTTGGAAAATTGTGAATGTATGTTAGTCTTTTGCCTACACTAATTCCATCTCCAAGGGCGAAAACCGAAGAAACAGTCTAATCACTGTATCTACTCAAAACCCAGAATCTCCTGAACTTGAACAATTTTCTCCATTTGTTCTGATGAGGATTCTCTGTGATCTGGCTGCTCACAAACCGAAAACCCCAACTGTCCCCTCCCACATACAGAATTATATATACAATATATACAGAAGAAAAGAATAGGAGACACTGATTATTCTGCAACAATTCTGAAATCCCACTGTGGAGATACTAGGAAGGCCTTTCCCTGGGAGAGGGAAAATAATCTTTGTGGTCCTGCCACTACTCTCTAGAAGTCCTGTCTTATCCATCATGCTCCATGGTAATGTCTGAAGCTGGATGAATGCTCTCTTAAGAAATTATATGCTTTTTAAAGTCAGATTTCTGTACATGGAAGTTTAGAAGACCAAAGCTTATTATAAGTCACAGAAAGTTATAAATAATTTTCAATCTTCCCTGTTTGTTGTTGTTGTTGCTGTTGTTGTTTTGGCAAAGTTACTCCAGAACATTTGTACCCTTCTTTTTTTTTTTTAAAGATTTTATTTATTAATTTGATAGAGATAGAGACAGCCAGCGAGAGAGGGAACATAAGCAGGGGGAGTGGGAGAGGAAGAAGCAGGCTTCCACTGGAGGAGCCTGATGTGGGGCTCGATCCCAGAACGCTGGGATCACGCCCTGAGCTGAAGGCAGACGCTTAATGACTGCACCACCCAGGTGCCCCTGTAGCCTTCTAATATACTTAATTTGTTATGTACACTAATGATCATATTTAAATTGTTACATGCGGTTTCAAATCTGCTTTGTTTCCTCACCTCCATGCCCTAACTTCTAATTAATTGTGGCTACATTGAAGCTACCAAGATCTAATGGAAAGACTACACACGTAATCGTCTCTGCTACAAAGCTGCATTTTCAATCACCTCTTGAGTTATAATTTATATACTTTCAAATTTACCAATTTTATGTACAATTTGATGATATTCACAAAGTAACAAATGACACAATTGTAACATAAAACGTTTCTGGCACATCAAAAAGTGCCCTCAAGCAAATTTACAGTCAAACTCTACTCCATGCCCAGCCAAAGGCAATTGCTGATCTGCCTTCTATCATCAGAGATTATTTTATTTTGTCCGGAATTTCTTATAAAAGGAATCTTACAGTATGCACTATTTTGTATCTGGCTTCTTGTACTCAGCTAATGATTTTGAGATTCATCCTTGATATTTTGTGTATTAATAGTTCATTATACTTCTGCAGAGTAGTATCTCATTATATGGATATACCAAAATTTGCTTCTGCATTACCCTCTTGGTGGACATTTGTGTTGTTTCCAGTTTTTGGCTGTCATGCTCTGCAGCCATGTAGATTTCAACAGGAGTGTATTTTCATTCTTTTTCGATAAATATGGGAATGATAAATATGGTAAGTGTGACTTTCTTGACTTTACCAGAAACTGCTAACATGACTGTGTGGTTTCACATTACCACCAGCAATTTATGAGCTTTGGCTATTCTCTCCAACATGTGATATCGTCAGTCTTGTTAATTTTAGTTATTCTGGAAAGTGTGTAGTGATTTTATTGGGATGTTTATTTCCTGTTAGTGATGATTATGCTATATATCTTTTTATGTGCTTATATATCTTCTTTTATCTTCTTCTATAAAATGTCTCTTCAAATATTTCATACTCCTGCTTTGTACTATTGAGTTATAGAGTTCTGCGTATGTAGTTTGAAAAGAAGTCCTTTGTCAAATTTTATATTCCAAACGTTTTCTCCTAGTCAGTGATTTGCTTTTAAATTTCCAGAGAAGAGTCCTTTATTGAGCAGCAGTTTTTTATTTAAGTAACTCTAGTATATCAGTCTTTTATGGTTTATGCTATTTGTGTCCTATCAAATATATCATTGCCCTCACCAAGGTTACAAAGATTTTCTCATATGATTGCTCCTCAAAATTTAATTGTTTTAGCTTTTATGTTAAGTCAATGGTCCACTTTGAATCAACTTATTGTATATGGTGAGGGTGATGGTAGAATAAGTATTTTGAATATGGATATCAACTGTTAACTTCCCTACATTAACAAAATGAATATCCTTTCTCCCTTCAATAACCTTGGAAACATTTTGATATATCAATAGACAATAGACTATCTATCTATCAATTATCTATCTATCTATCTATCATCTATCTATCTATCATCTATCTATCATCATCTATTTTTATTCTGTCCAACATCTATCTATATATGTCAATACCATATTGTCTTATCTCCTATGACATTGTAGTAAGTCTTGAAATGATGTATAGTAAGTATTCTAATTCTGTTTTTATTTAAAAAAATATTGTTTCTGCTATTTGTTTCATTTTAATTTCATTTTAATTGTTAGTATATAAACATACAATTGATTTTTATAACAAGATTGTATTCTGTGACCTTCATGAACCCCAAATTTGTTCTAGTAGCTTTGATATTTGATATGTAGACAACCATGTCATATAATTTTTTTCTTTTTTAAAAATTTTTCCTTTCTGATCTGTAAGAGTTTTTGTTTTATTTATTTTTGTTTTATTTTGTTTTCTTGAGTGTTGGATAGAAGTGGTTAAGGCATATGCATCCTTGTCTTGCTCTTGATTATAGGAGGAAAGAAAGCATCAGTCTTATCATGAAGTACACTGTTAGCTAGTTTTTTTTTTTAAGATGTTATTTATTTATTTGAGAGAGAGAGCGAGAGCAGAGAGATAGCACATATGAGTGGTGGGAAGGGGTAAAGGGAGAGGGAGAAGCAGACTCCCTGCTGAGCAGGGAGCCCACCCTAGGGCTCGATCACAGGATCTTGGAATTGTGAACTGAGCCAAAGGCAGACACTTAACCAATGGAGCCACCTAGGAAGCCCTGTGTGTGTGTGTGTGTGCGTGTGTGTGTGTGCGCGCGTGTTGTTTGTTTGTTTGTTTGTTGTTTTTATGCCCTTCATTATTTTGGGGAACTTTTCTTTATTCCTAGATTGGTTAGTTTTTTTTTTTTTTGTCTTTTTTTTCCCATGAGTATGGGTTGAGTTTTGTAAGAAAAAATATTCTGCATCTGTTAAGAGGGGTATATAGCCTTTATCTCTTCATTCCTTCTTCTCTCTTTCTTTCTTCCCTTCTAAATTTCTCTGTTTTTCTTTCTTTCTTTCTTTCTTTCTTTCTTTCTTTCTTTCTTTCTTTCTTTCTTCTTTCTTTCTTTCTTTCTTTCTTTCTTTCTTTCTTTCATCTTCTTTCATATACTTTCTTCAGTTTTCTAGTTGTTTAAGAAAAAACAAAAAAATCAGAGCAGGTTACTTCATCATTGCTAGAAAAGATGTTTCTTGTGCATGGTTCTGTTTTAGTGCGATTTTGTTGCTCGAGTTTTTTTTCATCATAATACCCACTGTTTGGAGGTCAGAAGCAATTAGGTTTTACACTCTTTCAGGCTCTGAATTTCCAGACACTTTCTCTTTCCTATCCCTGCTTACAAACTGGCCAATTCCCTCCTGGATGTGTTTCTTTCTTATAATTCCTTGACAAAAAGAGACGAAAGTAGGGGCGCCTGGGTGCCACAGCGGTTAAGCGTCTGCTTTCGGCTCAGGGCATGATCCCGGGGTTATGGGATCGAGCCCCACATCAGGCTATTCTTCTATGAGCCTGCTTCTCCCACTCCCCCTGCTTGTGTTCCCTCTCTCACCGGCTGTCTCTATCTCTGCTGAATAAATAAATAAAATCTTAAAAAAAAAGAGAGACTATAGTAGTGAAAAGACACTAATGTTTTGATTCTTCTCAATCTCTTTGCCACAGCTGTCAGTTCAGTAGACATGTGATTTTCCCCCAGGAAGTTGAAGGCAAGAGTTTCACCAAATGTTTGCCATTACGTAATGTGGATCATCATCTCTTCAGCCTCTGATAACAGTTTTATTGTTTCTTGTTTCCTGTATGCTAAGGCTTTGCCACATGTTTTAGGTTTTTGTTACAAAGTATGTCTCTTGAGTTTATTCTAGGCATTGACATCCAGCTGGCAGTGAGACATAGAAATGAGGGAGTAGAGAAAGCACACGAGATGTGACACATCAATTCTACTCACATACTACTGAGGAAAATTAGTACCATGTCACATGTATATGCAAGAGGGATGGGAAAATTTATTTAGCTGCATAGTCAGAAAGCAGACAATAGGTTTAATGAACTGTTAGTTCATCTCTGGGACAATGCTATAACGTCTTTTCCTGAGGGAGTTATCCTCTAAAAGCACATTGGCATAAATCCTGTAAGGATTCATGGACAAGCCCTCCAGTTGTGGAGGAGAGTAACTTGTTAAATGCCAATAGATGAGCCAGATGATATCAGAGAAGAAACTGACTCACTAGAAGCGTTTTAGAACTTCGGTAAGTTTTATCAGAAAAAAAAATTGTTATTAGATTTGGGAATAGACTGAGGATGTTTGACAAAAAGAATAGAATTTCGTATCAGTTTGAATCCACTACAATGGGTAAATTTTTCAGAGCTTTTGGATTCAATGTGTTAGCTCAAGCAGCTGGGGATAGTAACAATTGTTTGCTCGTAATTGTTCACTCAGTGGTGTCTCATACTAAATCTAGCTGAGATGTGAGCATTTTAAAAATAATATTGGTGAAGTGCTTCACATAATCAGGAGAAAATGAAATGCTGAAGTGCATATGTCATTAGTGACTAGCCCATTGACCCACTATGTCCTTCATGAAAGCCCAGCAAACCCAAGGCTCTGAGAATACATCAGTGAAGGGAGAAGCAGCTCGTTTGAATAGTAATTAGTGACTGTATTTGTCAACTAGGATGCTGCTGCCAATGCTGTGCTTGAAATGAGCTCATTGTTTTCAGGGGGATTGGACAAATCCTGGAGTGGCTGCACCAAAATCAGAGGCACACAAAAATAAGTTACTATGAGAAGCAGAGAAGCTGCAAGGAAATCAGAATTGTTCAACTCGGAATATTTAACAGCTCAATTGATCTTCGGTCTCCCAGAGCTCAGATATATAGGAAGTTCAACATATAATTTTCATTCATTCATTAGTTTGATCATTCATTTAACAGATAAGCATCAAATGCCTAATATCTCTGGCTGGGCTTTGTGCCTAGCATACAGTGGTGAAGAACACAGAGGAAAAAAGAAATCCCTGATTGCATGGAACTTACATGTTATTAGGACAAAAAAAGAAAAAAATAATAAGTGGACACCAAAATGTAGACAACAACAACAAAAATATTGAAATTTAGAAATCTATAAGTAATTTAAAAATAGTAGAGAAAAGTAGGAATATTGGCAATGCTGTGAATCAAGAAGGGGGGTACAATTTTAACAAGGGTGATCAGGGAGCTATTCATATGGTAATCTGCAGATAGAGAACTACATACTAGAGGTGAACCAATGCAAAAACCCTAAGTTGTGGCCTTCCCCGATGTGTATTAAGAAGAGTAAGATAAAGAAGATGTGGTGTGTGTGTGTGTGTGTGTGTGTGTGTGTGTGTGTGTAATGGAATATTACGCAGCCATCAAAAAATGAAATCTTGCCATTTGCAATGATGTGGATGGAACTAGAGGGTATTATACTAAGTGAAATAAGTCAATTGGAGAAAGACAATTATCATATGATCTCACTGATATGTGGAATTTGAGAAACAAGGCAGAGGATCATAGGGGAAGAGAGGAAAAAAATGAAACAAGAAGAAACCAGAGAGGGAGACAAACCATAAGGGCCTCTTAATCTCAGGAAACAAACTGAGGGTTGTTGGAGTGAAGGGGGGCAGGGGGGATGGGGGGACTGGGTGATGGACGTTAGGGTGGGTATGCGTTGTGGTGAGTGCTGTGTATTGTGTAAGACTGATGAATTACAGACCTGTACCCTTGAAACACATAATACATTATATGTTAATAATTAAAAAAAAAAAAAAGAAGAAGAGTAAGAAAGCCAAACCATCCATGCCAATGCGATTATGGGAAGAGTAGTAGGAGACAAGGTCAGATAAAGCTTAAAGTTCTAATTGAAATTGGAGAGTTTTGGAATAGTTTGATCTAAATAGAGACGTAATCTGACCTCTGTTGCCATTAGATATGTCTGGGAGTTGTGTCAGGTGCAGACATTGTCCGAGGGTTAGGAGCAGGGGCTAAAAGTAGAGCTAGGGATATCATTTAGGTCATTACAGTTATCCAGGTAAGATATAATTGTGGTTTGGACTATGGTGGTGGCAGTGGATGTGGTGAAATAAGGTTCTGGGTATTTTGAAGATTAAGATAAACAGGATGTCCTCATAGATAGGACAGAAAGAGAGTAATCAAAGATGATACTAATGTTTCTGACCTCAGGAAATTTTAGGAAGGAGCTGCTATTATCTAAAATGGGAAAAGCTGCACTTGAAGCAAATTGGACAAGTTAAACTTGAGAGCTTATTAAATCATCCCAAAGATGATGTTCAGTTGTTGGATATATAAATCTGAAATTCAGGAGACTCCAGAAAGAGGTATTTCATATAGGTTTTATTCAAGGCCATGAAGCTATACAAAATTATTTTATTTTTATTTATTTTAATTTTATCTTAATTGACATATATTATATTGGTTTCAGATGTACAGTATAGTAATTTGACAATTATATACATTATGGAATGCTCACCATGATAAGTGTAGTGACCATCTGCAATCTTATTAACTATATCGACTATATTCCTTTTGCTAAACTTTTAATCTTTTTAATCCTAGTGGCTTATTTATTTTATAATTGTAAGATTGTACTTCATAATCCCCTTCATTTATTTTGCCTACACTACCCCAAACCTTCCCCTGTAAAAACCACCAGTTTGTTCTCTGTACTGGAGTTTGTTTTTTGTTTGTTTATTCATTTGTTTATTTTTATACTTCTACACGTAAGCGAAATCGTATGGTATTTGTCTTTATCTCTCTGATTTATCTCACTTAGCTTTGTACCTTCTAGGTCCATCCATGTTGTTATGAATGGCAAAATCTCTCATTCTTTTTTTATGGCTGATTAATAGTACATCCTCTTTGTCTATACCACATCTTCTGTATCCATTCATCTATCCGTGGACACTAGGCTGCTCCTTATCTTGGTTATTGTAAATAATGCCTCAATAAACATAAGTGTGCCTATTATTTTCCTCAGGTAAAATCCAGGAGTGGGATTGCTGAGTTGTATGGTATTTCTACCTTTTTTTTTTTTTTTAGGAAAATCTATACTGTTTTTCATAGTGACTGCATCAATTTACATTTCCACCAACAGTGAACAAGAAGTTCCTTTTCTCCACATTCTCAGCAACACTTGTTATTTCTTGTTTTTTTGATTATAGCCACTCTGACAGGTGTGAGATGATACCTCATTGTGGTTTTGATTTCCATTCCCCTGATGATGAGTGATGTTGAGCACCATTTCATGTGTCTGGTGGCCATCTGTACACCTTCTTTGGAGGAATATCTTCCCTGATCCTCTGCCCATTTGTAATTAGTTTATTTTTTTTTTTTTAATTTTTGGATGTTGATGTATAAGTTCTTTGTATATTTTGGATATTAAATTCTTATTCAATATATCATTTGAAAATATCTTCTTCCATTCAGTAGGTTGCCTTTTCATTTTGTTAATGGTTTCCTTCACTGTGCAAAATCTTTTTAGTTTAATATAGTCTCAATTGTTTATTTTTGCTTTTGTTTCCCCTGCCTGAGTAGACATCCAGAGAAATATTGTGATGCCTAATATCCAACAGTTTACTGCCTATGTTTTCTTTTAGGAGTTTTATGGTGTCAGGTCTCACATTTAGATCTTTAATCCATTTTGAGTTTATTTTTTGTGTGTGTGTATGGTGTTGTTGGAAATGGTCCAGTTTCATTCTTTTGCATGTAGCTGTTCAGTTTTCACAGCACCATTTGTTGAAGAGATTGTCTTTTCCCCCTGTTTATTCTTCACTCATTTGTCATAGATTAATTGACCACCTAAGTGTAGGTTTATTTCTGGGCTCAGTGTTCTCTTCTGTTGATTTATGTGTCTATTTCTGTGCCAGTACATACTATTTTGATTATTATCACTTTGTAGTGTATCTTGAAATCTAGAATTGCTGTATGAAGTTATAAAGGAAATAAGTAAAGCACCAAAGAGAAAAGACCCTAAAACTACTTGGATGTATGCTACTTCAAATTAACCTTTTCCCCCCTCTTTCAGTTTAGAGCACATAAGCAGGAGAGACATAAGCAACTGGCAAAATTCCTATATTGGATTTGTCCCTTGGAATAAGTAGTGTGATAGGAAAGACTAAATGGGAGAGTTTCCAAAATAATCCCTGTTGCAAACTCAGTTAATGAAAAGAAAAATCAAATTTCAGCAGTGGGGAATGTCACACATTTTATGTCTATGATCAAAACTTGAAGGATGAAGAAGTTGTGACTTACAGCAAAATATTATTTAGTATTCCAATTTAGCCAATGCAAAAGACTTTGTAAAATGACAGTGATTATCATAAGCTTAGCCAGATAGTAATTTTTTAATGATCTTATATGTTGGCACAAATGAATATAAAATCTCTAGAACTTAGTACTCATATTTTAATAGAAAAATTTATTTTTTCGGGGCACCTGGGTGGCTCAGTTGTTAAGCGTCTGCCTTCGGCTCAGGGCATGATCCTGGATCCCTGGGATTGAGCCCCGCATCAGGCTCCTCTGCTGGGAGCCTGCTTCTTCCTCTCCCACTTCCCCTGCTTGTGTTCCCTCTCTCGCTGGCTGTCTCTGTCAAATAAATAAATAAATAAAATCTTTAAAAAAATTATTTTTTTCTTCTATCTCTAGTTCAACAAATAGAAAGATGACAAGCAGTTTCTTATCTTCTGTAAGGTACCTCCTTCTTGCTGTACCTCTGAAATAAATTCTCCCACTTTGTCCACACTTTAGCCCACAGGGATCTTCATCATCACACAAAACCCCAAATGTCATGCTGGCCTACCGCATGGTGACCTCATGCTTACAGGATGTGTAGAGAAAAAAAAAGCAAGCAGCATAGATGCTTTTATAAGATGCATGAATTATTGAAGACTGGGGGAGTAAATCCCATGTAGTGAAGAATACTGCTTTATACAGATAAACTTTGTTGAGAGCTAGCTAGATCAGCCAATAGAGAGGTTTCATATGGCTTAGTTATAGATAAATATAGATATTAATGCAGGTAAAGACATATTCAGATGCTATGCTTGTTGCTATAGATAAAAATACAAATAGAACGTAATTCTTGATTTCAAGGACTCAGAACCCAGAGAAACAGCATATTCAAAATGTTATGGATATATTCAAAATAACATGATAGATATGTTTCTTTTTTAAAAAATAAATTCAACCTAAAATTCAACAGTATTGATGGGCATAATCAACAAAAGACAACAACTAGACATCGATATATAATTTTTGAAACTTTAAAGACGAATACATTATCTTATGAGTTGCCAGAGAGAAAAGAATAATAAATTATGAAGATAAATAATTTTGAATTTCAATACCAAGCCCATGAGAACAAAGAATGTGGGAGAAGCTAAATAAAGATAATTAAATTTAAATCAATTAACTTGGCCAAAATGATTTTTTTACTTTAAAGAAGAAAGTGAATTTATTTAAATCTGGAGACAAATATGATTTGTCAGTAGATAATCTCTATTGCAAAGCTCAAAGCAAGAGATAAGCAAGAACTTAAAGAACGTTATAAGTTATGGGAAGATAATTGGCTTCATAGGTTAGCATACATTTTGTTTTGTTAGGCAAAATATATTAATACAAATAAGGCTTTGTAGTGTGACAACATGTAAAATCTTTCTTTAAAACAAGATATACCAGCAAAAATATATAAGGATTTAGAAACAGTGTTAAGCTAGTTACTCAGTCTTCCTTAATATGAATTAAAAGATTTATCTAGACTAAACAAAGTTAATAACTAAAATTATATAATTATCAGAAATTATTTTAAAATATTTGCTAAATATTAAAGAATGCCTAGATGATGTTCTATAATATATTTTAAGAACTACACAGCAAAATAAAATTTTGAAATAAAATTTTGCTAACTGCAAGTTTTAAACAATTACTTTCATGTTTTGTACGTCCAATAAGCTTCTGGACCCAGGTAATTATTTTAGTGCAAGGAAATAAAAAGTTCAATCTGATTAAATATCAAATTAATTTATATAAAGAAAAAGAACAACCAAGGTAAATTTCCAGAATTGTTTTAATTTTATATATACGTACACAATACACATAAACACACATATATATGTATGTATACATACTTGGATATATAGTTGTGTATATGAATACATATGTTAATATATCAGTAGAAAAGAAACAAATAATAGACTTTCGTGTGGATAACAGAAATGCTGTTCTTTTTGTTTTTAAGATTATATTTATTTATTTGACATAGAGAGAGACAGACAGAGAGAGAGAGCACAAGCAGGGGAGCAGCAAAGGGAGAGGGAGAAACTGATTTCTCTTTGAGCAGGGAGTCTAATGCATGGGGGGGCTTCATCCCAGGACCTTGGGCTCATGACCTGAGTCAAAGGCAAACGCTTAACCCACTGAGCCACCCAGGCACCCAAGAAATGCTCCTTTTCTAACTATGAAATCAGATAAGTAAAGAAAGTTTACTTAAAAGAATGAAGCATTACTCTAAGGAGTGTAAAATATACAGAAAGAAAACCCATTAACAATAGTGAATGTATATGTCTCAAACAGTGTATAGCATTGAGATATCTTAAGGATAATAGTAAACAAAGCAAATAGAATTACATTTAGATATAATTGCAGTTTTGAATTTCAATTTCTAATTAAATTATTTACCTGGATTATTAGACTAATACATCAAGAAAATGCAATAGAGTGGACCTGGACTATAACAATGTATTGATCAGTTACCTCATAATAACATTATGTTTAGGAAGGAGAAATATGGCCACATATAATGAAATATGTTGAGTTCATACCCGATTGAACAACTGAGCAAAAGGCTTTGATTAATGGATTGATATTAAAATTAAGGGAAGTCTTAAGGGACCTTCCCAGAACACTTTTCTCTGCCCTGTTCTATGCAACGGTTCAAATAATAAGTTGGAATGTGGCATGCTTATAAACTTTGAGGAAGAGTGTCAGCTGGATGACAGAATCAGACTTCAAAAACCATTTATTTGTTCATTTATTCAACAATATTCAATGATTACTATTGGATAGAATCACTTATACAAGATGAGGGAAAGTCTATTAAGATGAATTTTAATAAAATTCCTAGTATGTTACTACATTTAGCACAAAAGGTCAAATGCATTACTCTATGACTTATAAAAATCATTTAGAAGCCTATCTGAAGGAAATGTTAGGTGTTGGCAATAGACTTGAAGTCAACCAATGGTGTCATAGGTACCAGGGAACCTAGTGTGAGCGTAGACTACATTTAAGAGCCAGCTTAGATTGAAGTGGAAAAAGAAAGAATCAGCTTCATGGGCAGGTAAAAAATTCCACAGAAACATAGAAAATACTGGAGAAGTTACTAAAATAACTTTTTAAAGACGAATGCCAATGGATTCCCTACAGAATGGTCACACATATAAAAAGAATAATCTTTGTATTCCATAAGCTATTCCAAAGCATATATTTGCATAAAATTAGTAGAAAAACAGCCAGAAAAATGAGAGTTAAATGCCATTTATGAATTTAGATAAAGATCAAACAACTTGATACATTAAAGTATTACTCAAAGATTTGGTACTATTAGTGAAGAAAGACATGTTTAGTATGCATAAATTGTTTGCACCACAATCAACCAAAAGAAATGTTCTATTATTTCTTTCTATAATTCTGCTCTGATCTCCATCATCTCAGCTGGGAGAAATTCATCTCAGCAATATTTTGGGGGTTTCTCATCTTGTAGAGTTGGCAAAGTCAAGTCAGGGATGTAGGTTGTGAAGAACACTTAGAGAAGTGTCTTCTGATCATACCTCACAGGACCATTGCCCAAATATCCATATTCCCTTTATGGTCTGTGGTTTCACTATGTCCTTGCCAAATTCATTGCAAGGATTTTTCAGTAGTTCCCAAGATTCAATTTTTAATTATCTGAATTTTATGTTGTTCCTATCAAATTGCCATCAGTCTTAGATGCCATGTGTTGGAGCAGAGAATGGGCCTGTATCTTTCAACAGCTTTTCTCTACACCCAGTTTTTTTCCTCTTACCTAGGGAAACCTTGGGCAATACTTCAATACATCCAATATTGACCCAAATATATCACTTTCTACTTTTAAAATTATCTATTTTGGGGCAATTTGGCTCCATCATGTTTTAAGCCATTTTTCAAAAAAAGAAAAGTGTTTTGTGACATTGATTTGCCTTCTCAGTGCAGAGAATTTTTTTCTTCTGAGTTTGCAATTTTAGAGCTTTCATTATTAGACACTACTACTTCCAAGATCTTAGAAAAGAGACCCAAAGACTTGACTTGACAACTGTCTTAGGCAAGTGGTGGGTAAACCATCAATAGCAAAGTGATTATAAAAAAAAAAAAAAAAAAAAAAAAAAAAAAAAGCTCAATCTACAGATTCAACCATGTGATGATAAGTATTGGGAAAGTATTAAATTAAGATACCATGTAAGACCTATGCACTTCACAGGTATTACACTATAAATTGGATCATCATCTGATACCATTCTACACCTGTTATACAGTGAAATACTGTAAAGGCCCATGTTATTTCTAAGGATGTATAAAAAATACATATACATTAAGAAGATAAGAAATCATTCTATTCAATGTGCAAGCACCAGTTATTCTTTTTCAAACAAGATGTAGATAAATTAGAACACAACCTTGTCATTCTTTTGGTATCGTACTGAGAATTCATGCAATATATGTAATAGCAAAAAAAAAAGTACACAAATATTGCAATAGGAAACAAGGAAGAAAAATAGCACTCTGTGCAGGTGATGACAGTGCATGAGAATATTTTGAAAAATCAACAAAAATTATGAGAAGAAAGGATGTTTAATTAGTCACACTGCAGTTTGTGTTTCTATAGAAGAATAATGGAAATAATAAAAAAGACATTTGTAGTCATTTTCTGTGGCTCCTCTAACAAACTTGATGACTTAAAGCAACAGAAAGGTTTTCCTTATATTTCTGGAAGCCAGATATCCAAAATAAGTATTACTGGGCATCAAGGTCAAGACCTTGAATCCAGTCTCCCTCCAAAGGTTCTGGGAAGAGTCTTCCTTGTCTCCTGCATGTCCTGGTGGCTGCTGGCATCCCTTGGCTTGTGGCCGAATCGCTCCAAAGTGCCTTTCTGGTCATATTACCTTCTCCTCTTTTTTCTGTGCAGTAAAATCTGATCATTTAAGTCCTCATGGAATATTTTATAGAAATTGACAAATTGTTAATAAAATCAAATTAGAAAAGCATATTAATTTAGTCAATGATTTGATATAATTTAAAAAGTAATGATGACAAATTTATCATACCAGCTTTTTTTTTTAGTTCCAGAGTTATTTATTTATTTACTTCTTTTTATTTACTTTATTTTGTTTTTTCTTTCAAATTTTATTAAAATTCTAGTTAATTAACATACAGTGCAATATTGGTTTCAGGAACTCCAGCTTTTAAAATACATCAACATTTGTAATTGCCAAAATCTTTTGACATAATATTAAAAATACTGAAAAATGATCAGTGGAAAGAAAACTAAAAATTGACTACATAAGTTCCAACGATGATCCAAAAGGAATACAGAAAATCGAGTAAATATGTTCTCTGGGGCTCGAACTCTGAGTTTAAGGATTAATTAATTTATTCCATTCTTCATTCCATATATTGAAATAAACTGCAGGGGAGATACCTAAAGAGAATCAATTTGCGAAATTAAAGAAAACGATATAAAATTTACTTCAAATCTAAAGAAGGCTGACAATGATGAAAGGAATGATCATGTTAAGGATATGATGGATGGGTTTAAGAATATCATTCATAAAATCCCACAGCAAAATTGCGCCAGGGAGACTTTTGGGTGCAACTAGTAGAAAACCTCACGTAGTGACTTAAGTAATGATGGCATTTAAGGTTCTTACATAAGAAGAGGTCCAGAGGTCGGCAAACCAGAGTCGGTACCGCTCAGTAATTTTACCAAGAATGTTCTTCTACACACTTGTGGGCAGCTGGGTGCTGTTTTGGCTAGAGGCGTATGGAACTATGGTTGCCAGAGGGCTGCAACACCTCCAGACATCATGACTGCATTCAAAGCAAATAATCATGGAAGAAGTTGATAAAAATGGGTTTTTCCTCAAGTGGTTTTCTTTCTTCCTGTTGTTGTTTTAAACGAAAGGAAAAATAATCCCAAGGTTTCTGTTTGATTGTTTTTTAGGAAACTTCATTTTAGTCTCAGCAGCAAGAAATGTGTAATACAGCCACTTCTGGTGGCAATAGTGGATATCTGTCAAGGAAGGATAAAATCTGTAGGCTTTGAAAATCATTATTAACCCCTGGGGTTGGGCACATAACTCTTTTAAACAGAACTGGCATATTTTAGCTGGGAAGAATGGGTAGAATGACTATTGGTTAACAGCTAGAAAGTGTGTGGCATGAACCTATCACATTAATGCAGTACCTGGTGGATAGTATATGATGATAAAATAATAAATTGATATGTGGATATAAGCAAACTCTATGATGCTAAAATAAACGTAATAAATAAACAGAGATAAGTGAAAGTGGTGGTATAGATCATTCATTCATTTAACCATTTATTAAACCTTGCTTTATTCATGCAAATACAATATGACTATTACAAATGTAAGGTTTAGGGCCTAATACAGAAATGTGTATATGAAATAACAATGTGTGAAAAAGCAGATCAAACAATTGAAACTAACAATAGTCTTCCTTAGCTTTCCTAGATCTGAGCACTCCTCCTTCTTTTATATTATTTAGGTAATATCTCCTCTTCCTTAATAGACTGTTATCAATACCTTATCTTCTGGGAAGTCTTCCTTGCTACTTCGTCCCTTACTCAATTAGTTGATTTTTCCTCTTAACGTTAATAACTTTTACATTAATTTTTATTGTTTATGTTATCGTGATGTGTCATAATGAGTTATGTATGCTTCTATCCTGGTTTTTGAGCATCTCTCTAAAGGAAGAAGCAATATGTTATTCATTTCCAAATTCCTGAGACCTGAGAACCAACATTTCATTCTTGTGTCCCCAATGTCTACGAATACGACTGTCATAGGGAAGACACTCAAAAAACGTTTGTTGAGTGAATCCAGTAAGTGCTCAATAAATACTGGCTGAATGAGTGAGTGGGTTCCCGTAGAATTTTTATCAGAATCAGAATCAGAATTGAATTAAAAGTGTTTAACAAAAATTAACATTTATTACATGCCTTTTTTCCTGGAGAAAATTTAACAGTGACTATTTAACGTACAAGATGTTCTTAAAATATAACATCTAATGAAATATGTACAGAACTTTGAATATCATTTTTTTTATGAACTTCCTTGTCTGGCCTATTGAACTTGATACCACACCTGAGTCAGCACTGCTTTATTAAGCCTGCCATATATAGTTGTCAGACTGGATGCTGTTATTGTAGCTTATTATCCTTAAATAACTACTTGCATTCTTATCTAATTTAAGATCCAGGCTACCTGTACACTTGTGTTTTTGTTTGTTTGTTTGTTTTACATCTACATGGAAACAGAACGAGGAGGGGAAACATGGTTACAACATGGTTACACATGTGATGGAATAAGAGAAAAAGGTCCCATCTTCTTTTATTCGTTCCTTCTCAACAGATTACCAAATGATAGCACTCACTGATTTTGTATCCATTACAAAAAACTGTATTTTATTTAAATATGCTGGAGACAAAGTCTTCGGAGCCTTCACTTGAATTAATAACAAGCTTACACAAAGGAAAAAGTACTAAATGCGTGGTTCAAATAAGAATATATACATACAAGTTCTGCTAGAGTCTTTGAAATCCACCCAAAGCATCCTGGATCTCTATTCCAAAGTGTTAATTACAGTGGCAGGGCATTTCTATTTTTTTTCTCTTTTTGTGGAGGTTTTGATGCTTTATCCAATAAAGATAGGTATCTAGACTGCTTTAAATGAATGATTCTTAAAAGCTGCTGACAGAGATAGACAAATCTAGAAAGTTTTTGATGTCAAATATACAATACTATTTTCATTACATGTGTTTCTACAAATCCCCATAAAAATCAAGTTTTGGCTCCTTTTGAGGACCACAGGTGTGTGTGTGTGTGTGTGCGCGCGCATGTGTTGTGATGGGGTGATGGTGGTGGGGAGAGAGACATAAAAGGATGCAATGCAAAAGACAAGAATTCTATCTCCTTTCTCTTAGCCAAATGGTTTAGATTTAACTGCCCGTGTTTGTGTTGGACCTGAAAAGAAAAGTGAAGTATTTTAATCTTCTTTCTTAAAACATACAGTCTTATGGAAATTTAAGTCAACAGCTGTTCAACTGTCAAGCCACCATCTAAATTCAAATCTGAGAAAAGAAGAAAATCTCTTTAAATGAATGCTTGTTTGAATGAAGGCCATGGGTTTCAGTATTTGTGTGAGGGGGAAAAATTTAAAGATTGTTACTAAAGTAAAGGATCTTTTTCTAAGATGACTTCTCTTTGTTAAAAATGTTGGAAAGTCATTATTGAACATGAAATAAGAAACTGAAGTGTGTCATCTGTAAGATCACAAGAAGGTAGAGGGAACTGAACACCACTGGCTCATGAACTCAAGGTCAGAGGTTTGACCTGACACAATACCTAGTATATAGAAAGTGGTCTACAAAAATGTGTGTTGGCAGAGTGAAGAAAAAGAACAGTCATAGAGGGGTGCCTGGGTGGCTCAGTTTGTTAAGTGTCTACCTTCAGCTCAGGTCATGATCCCAGGTTCCTAGGATTGAGCCAGAGATAACAGGCTCCCTGCTCAGCTGGGATTCTGCTTCTCCCTCTCCCCCTTCCTCTCCCCCCAACTTGTGCTCTTTCCCTCACTCTCTCTCTCTCTCTCAAATAAAGAAATAAAACATTAAAAAAAATAAAAGTCAAAGAAATCAAGTGGTCTCCCATCCCCCATTTTCCAAAAGGCTTGTATAATTAAGTTCTAATTTAGAAAGATTAATGATAGTTGGCAGGATATATAGTTGTGTGAAAGACAGGCAATTGTTTGAGTATTTTTTAACATTTCAGAAATTAAGATATAAGTTCTTGGTGGAGAGTGGGAATACCTGTTTCATTATGATGCTGAATAATGGGTTAATTATTTTTCTTCATATATGATATAAATCTGTGTTCATATATGTGTCGCAGTTGAAAAGGTATAATAAAATAATGTGTTTCCCCCCCCCAAAGTAGTCTGTCTGGTTACAAGGCTCTGCATTCCATAAATGTAATGACCTTGATGAAAACATACTGATTTAAAGACCAGACATTAGATTTGCAGATGCAGAAAATCAATTGTGTTAATATATTAAAAACTTATTATACTCTTACAATGATTCACACTAAAAAGACTTAGGGAAGCCTAATACATAAATAAAATGGCAATGTATGAGTTTATGGTGGTAGTTTCTCTAACCACCTTCACCCCCACTATATATCATGTAGACAGAGTTGGAAACTATTGGGACTATAGTAATTCTTTCTAAGTCAGAGTATCAGATTATGTGCTCAGATATCACGCTGCTAAAGGGGTTCTCCATCCATCATTGTTCTATTTTCTGTTTAAATTGGTCAATGTCTCATGTGTAAAGCTTCACGACTTTTTATCTTGTATTGTACTATTATCCCCAATGTTGGTGCTTCCTTTTCCTGGACCTAGCTCTCTACCACACCGTCACCTCTGAAACTTTCACACCATAATCTCAAGAACTATCAATCTGGAATCATTTAAGAAGTCCTATCTTCAATTTCTTCAGTTCTTTGTCATAATTAAAACTTGACTCTCACTACCACTTTCACTTGTCCTGTTGAATGCTAGCTGCTTATTTTCCCACCCCCATACACCTAGATAGTAAGGCAGTGTTTCTGTGCTCCATACTCTTCAATACTACTTCTAGCAATAAGTCCTCCACTCTCTTATAAAACTAACACACACACACACACACACACACTCTCCAACTCATTTCAGATCCATGATATTTCACTATACATTCCTTATTGCCTTCTTATTGCCATTAAGAACAGAGAAATCTGATACACTGCCTATTATTTGCGAAAAATTTTTTGTGACTCCATCACTAACATTATCTCTACCCAAATCCTGTCATTGTCATCTTTGATGACACCAGTGTAAACATGTACTCTCTACGCTTAATATCTTCATCTCTGGAGACCTTGTCCTCAGCTACTCCTCACATCCCTATTTCCAAATTCTGAAGTTTATTACAGATGTAGATTATTTCTACTATGTGATCACTAATTTAGGTATCACACTCTCTGAGTACAACTTGTTTTCCTGGCTATGGTCATTTCTGGACATCAGTGAAAGTTCCAGTTCATTTCTTTTCTCAGTTCATATGGTCCTTTAGGCATCTTATTTTTGTTACCAACATTCCTTTCCAGTAATAAAAACTTGCTGTAAATATTACTCCAACTTTCTTTTTGATGAATTATTTACTACATTAAAAATACTAGTTCTTACTCACATTTTTCAAAACTGGAACCCAGCAATGCCTCCCTGCCCCCAACAGAAAAAAAATCTTATTTCTTACTTCACAGAGGAAAGTATGGTGATATCTCCTTCAATTTCCTACTTCCACACATGCAGAACTACTTACACCTGCCTCTTTTTTGTCCCGCGTTCCTCTGCTTAAGCACTAATACCTCTTGGTTATTTTCTCACACATTCTCAGAAACCTTTTCTTAATAGAGTTGCTCATTATCTTTTATGTGTTGAACAATACCTTCACCATCAGGTCCTTATGATGTTTATTAGTCACATATGTATATAAATTCATGTGTGCATGTGCACATACATACACACATATATGGACAGTTGTTCACTTGGAACTGTTTTGCTTTCTAACTTCATGGACTTTTTAACTTAGCTTTTTATATGAATAGAAATTTTGAAATAAACTTCTAGTTAGCTTACCAAATATTAAATAAATTAAAATGACTAAAAAGATTTCTTTTTCAAATCTGAGAACTAAAACTTTTTCTGTATTTGAAAAATCATAGTTGTTAGTTTATAGATGAGAAGGTGGTTTACAACTATCTTAAAGATGGATTCTTCCTTGTATATGCTATTTTGATATAAATTGATATCTGTGTGGTATATGACTGGAAAACTCTTGCTAAAACAATCATTCTTCCTCTAGTGAATATATGCAAAACCATCTTTTATACTCATGACTATATCTCATCTAGCACAGTGGGAAATAAAACCCAAAGTTTTATAATTCTTTCCTACTGCCTCTGTTTCTGTTGTATGTAATTTCTTATGACATTGGGAAATTTTAACTACATAATTAACTATTGGTCACACACATATATACATATGTGTGTATGTATAGATGCATATGTAAATGTGCATGTGTGTGTTTGCACATTGTGTGTTGATATCTACACACACTTATAGTACAATAACAACACATCTGGTATTTATGTGGCTCCCGTCTTACCCATTAGCAGGAGAACCTGCTCTTAAATAGGTCTTTTGTTCATGAATGTACTCAGGGTTTGTCCCTATATGTACATAGGAGCTCATTCTGTCTCCTTGAGTGTAGCATCCACCACTTTACCCCTCTTATTTGTCTTGGGGGAAGATGCTGGAGTGCAGACACAGGGCACTGATGTAACAGTGGCTCAGTCATGACGGTAGATTTGCAGGCTCTACACTCTCTGAACCTCTTGCCACCGTTACTTCCTGATGTCTGAGAACAGAACAGTCACTTTGCAGTAGTAGCAAATCCCATGGTGCCACAGGGTTTAGCGCAGTTTCTCAGGTCCACACAAGCCCCAGTGCTTATCAGTGCATGCGAAAACACATCTTGGGCTGTCCCAGGAGAAAGACTTATCATCCCCTGCCTCATGAACCCCTAAACCCTTAGGATCACAGGTGGCCTCTTTTGGCATAGACTGGGATTCGAAATGCCTACCATGTACCAAGGAGGGTGTTGATTTTGTAATAGAAAGATCAAAAGAAGTAAATTCAAACATGATAGATTTTATTGCACAATATGGGAGAGATGTATGTGAACTACTAACATGTGGCCATCGCTCTAATGGAAAAGGTAGAAAGTGTTAAGAAAGCATGAAGGGAGTGATATTTTATTTTGTCTAAATGTTAAACACAGAAGACAAAGCCTTTAACAAGGTCTTTGATGATTAGAATATATTCATTCACCGAAGACAGAGAAGAAGGAAAGGCATTCCAAGCACCAAATTGGTTGAGCAAAAGGATTAAGTCATCAGTATTTATTCAGGATTCTGAATTCAGGTTCTGAGGATTATAGACTATTCCTATCTGATTAGAGTAGAGGTTAAAATCTCAAATGTCTTTATGGCTAAGGGAGGTTCTAAAGGCAAGCCAGCTAGATGGTAGAATATGGCAAGGGACTATTTATAAAGAATATATATAAAGTACTTGTGTTATCCAGTCTGTGAAACAAGCTTCTGATGTCCAACTTCAGCTAATTGTTGCTATGTTGGAATAATGAGTTGGCGAGAACAGATTTTTTTTTTTTAAAGATTTTATTTATTTATTTGACAGAGACAGAGACAGTCAGCGAGACAGGGAACACAAGCAGGGGGAGTGGGAGAGGAAGAAGCAGGCTCCTAGCAGAGGAGACTGATGTGGGGCTCGATCCCATAATGCCGGGATCACGCCCTGAGCCGAAGGCAGACGCCTAACCGCTGTGCCACCCAGGCGCCCCAGATTTTTTTTTTTTAATTTTACTAGAGGAACTGAAAAAAAAATATGGATTTTTAATGTAAACTATTCCAGTTTTAAAATGTTGGCAACTAATTATGTTTTTATTTAATGTATTAAAATTTTATTTAATCCTCTTTAAATAATTTTCATTTATTTATTTGTCTCTGAAGGCTGAAGGTTGACACTGCTTAGGCATTCTCTCTTTGGGTTACCACTTTATGACCTGATGGTTAAAATGTAAGTGCTGGGGAGATGTACCATAATTTATACTGAGGTGAGGTAAATTTGTTTCCTCAAGATCTGAAGTAACAGGCCAATCGCATCACATTCTCTGCCTAACTCAGAATGTTTCAACACCACTCTTGGCAATCATCCTTTACCATCTATTATTCTTTCCTGAGATTCATTCTTAACTTTGTCTCTTTCTAGTCCCTAATATTGGATTTATCTCCTTCCAAAAGGTTTTCTTTGCTCTACTTTAACTTGGTCTTTGAAGACTGTTTCTTTGTCTCATTGGCCAACATTTGTTCTTTCTTTCTGGTTCTTCTGAGTTCAAACTATATCCAGGTGATTTGTATTGTGTAATCACTCCCTCAAGATTCAAATTCTATATGACTGGTCAAGACTCTGGTGAGAAAGTGTTGTCCCCACATAGGAGAGAGGTTATACAGATAAATTTGACTCAGGAAGGGTTTTGGAAATGTACCGTCTGCTGTGCTAAGGCACAAGGAATATGTGGATATGAAAGTAGGGTGCTATCAAGCATTTACAGGTAAGAAATATACATGACTCAATTTAAGATTTCATAATGATAGTATGAAAATGGATCATGAATTGGAATAGAAAGTAGAAAGCATTTAATCTAAAATATGCAAATTTATCAAGATCAGAATAAATTCTATTTCCTTCTTTTTTCAACAACTTCAGCCCTCATATTTCACACATCTCCGTGAATGCCTAACCATTTATTGTCTGTATCACATTAGTTATCAGTAATATTGATCTTTCTCTCTCATTTAATTCAATTATGATGTAGAATATACCTGAATACTTTAAATTATTTTAAATTTCTGAACCTAAAAATGTATGTTTTGTTACACAGAATATGGTCTTCATGACCACTATATGAACATTGTGGTGAATATATGTTTAGGTGAGATCATGTGTTCACTTGAAGAGAATCTATATTCTTCTATATACGAGTGGAGTATTCTATAAATATCGATTGGTTCTATCAGTTGTTAGTATTTTCACGTCATCTGTGCGCAACCTGGTGTAGCCACTGTGGAAAACAGTATGGAAGTTCTCAAAAAGTTAAAGATAGAACTACCCTATGATCTAGGAGTCACACTACTGGGTATTTACCCCCAAAATGCAAAGACACTAATTCAGGGATGCAGGCATTCTAATGTTTATAGCAGTATTATTTACAGTAACCAAATTATGGAAGCAGCCCAAGTGTCCATTGATAGATGAATAGGTGAAGAAAAAGTGGTATAGATAGATGATAGAAGGATAGATAGATAGATAGATAGATAGATAAATAGATAGATAGGGATATCATTCAGACATGAAAAAAAAGAATGAAATCTTGCTATTTGCAATGACATGGTTGGAGCTACAGAGTATACTGTTAAATGAAGTAAGTCAGTCAGAGAAAGACAAATACCATATGATTTCACTCATGTGGAATTTAAGAAACAAAACAAATGAACAAACGGGAAAAAGAGAGAGAGAGAGAGAGGAACCAAGAAACAGACTCTTAACTATAGAAAACAAACTGATGACTAGCAGAGGGGAGGTGGGTAGGGGGATGGGTAAGAGAGGTGATGGGGATTTAGGAGTGCATTTGTCATGGCAAGCACTGGGTGATGTACGGAATTGTTGAATCACTGTATTGTAGACCTGAAACTGATATAACACTACGTTAACTATACTGGAATTAAAATTAAGTTAAATTAAATTTTTAAAGAGGACAAAAGAAAACCTGTAATAAGATATCATATCACACCTGTTAGGGTCATTATCAAAAAACAAAGGGATATGACGAGGATGTAGAAACTGGAGCCCTTGTGCACTGTTGGTGGGAATGTAAATTGTTGCACCCACTATGGAAAATAGCGTGGAGGTTCCCCAAAAACCAAAACCAAAACAAACAAACAAAACAACACCACCAACAGCAAACTATTATGTAATCCAGCCATCCTATTGCTGGGTATTTATCCAAACGAATGGAAATCTGGATCTCAAGGAGGTATTTTTACTCCCATATTCATTACATTATTCACAATAGCCAAGGTGTGGAAACAATCTAAGTGTCCATCAATGGATGAAAGTATAAAGAAAATGTGGTGTATATATGCAATGTAGTATAATTTAACCTTGTAAAAGAATGAAATCCTGTCATATGCAACAACAAGGACAAACCTTGAGAACATTATGCTAAGTGAAATGAGCTGTCACAGAATTATAAACACTGTCTGATTCCTCTTATGTGAGGCATCTAAAGTAGTCAAACTCATAGAAAAAGAAAGATTTCCAGGAACTGGGGGGGGGGAGGAGGTGGAAATGAGTAGTTTCTACTCAATGGTTGTGAAATCTCAGTTACGCATGATGAAAAAGTCCTAGAGATCTGATGTGCAACATTGTACTTATAGTTAAAAATACTGGTCTGCAGACTTAAAATTTTATTAAGACGGTGCACCTCATGATATATGCTTTTTACCACAATAAAATAAGTTACAAATATTGATAGATTCATTGTTAAAGACTATTTCACCATCTATATATGAGGTTCTCCCCACCACCAAACTGAATATCATAATATCTAGAAGATGTATTCTGGATTTTAAAATAAAATAAACATTGGTTTTTCTATTTACCATTGACTTTGGCCATCTAATTGGTTGTATTTGCTCTACAGAAACGTACAGTTTAATAACCATTACCTTGATAGATCATCTCTTGGGGTGCGGTTTCATTATACCTCTGTGGTTTTCTAGACTTTTCTCAGGTTTATGATCCAAACATCCTTTGTTCCATAGCTCTTTAGTCAAGGATGAAATTTTCATTATTTCCAGTGAGATAGAGGCTTGGCAGCAACTGGAGCTTGCATTGTTTATTATGTTTTTAATGTTATTACTGTTATTAGTAGTAAACATTGATTAAATGCCTATCGTACATTAAACTTGGTGGGATATTGAAAACGGGCATCCTTTGATGGGAAGCTTGCATCCTTTAAAAACATGACAAGCCCCTCCCTCTTAAAAAAATACAGTGCTACTTACATTTGCCTCATGGAACTATAAAACTCAAGACTTGGAGGAAAGTTAGTTGTCAGCTAATGCAAAGTCCCCGTATGGGTTCGAGTTCCTGTACAGCATCCCTTTGCTGCAATGGTTCCTGAGCTTTTCCAGGAAGCAAGATCCATTATTAGATAGCTCTAAATGTTATAGAGTCCTTTCTTTTCTTGAGATAAAACCTAGGATAATTTATCTGAGACAAGGTTATGGTCAAGATAACCTCTGAATATTAGGGCCATTATTTTTGAACACAGGACAGGAATTTCTATCTGCTTCTCCCTGTGCAGAGGGAAGAAAGTCCGGTAATGAGGTTATCAATAGATTGCTGGGAGGCCATTCAGCATAAGGCATATGGAAGGCCCACGAGACATCTTTGTGATGGTCATTCTGTAGTCTAAAGTGGGTGTTTATTTCTTGGTCAGGATGGGAGGGAGGAGAAGACTAAGCATGGTAAGAACGACTGTCTTTCCTTTGTGTAGACTCCTAACTTATCACTATGTTTTTACATAGTGTCAATTTTGTCGTGACAATATTTAAGTGTGTGCATCTATGATTTAAAAAGATTAATTTACATTTATTAGAATGTGAGTTCCCAGGAAAATAACTGTTTGGATTTTGTATTAGTTTTCCAAGGGCTGATATAACAAATACCTCAAATTGGGTAGCTTAAACAGTAGAAATTTATTTTCTTATAATTCTGGAGGCCAGAAGTCCAAGGTCAAAGCAGTGGCAAGATTGGTTCCTGCTGAAGGCTGGATGGAGAATCTGTTCCAAGCTTGTCTTCTAGATTCTGGTGGTTTGCTGGCATTTTTGGCATCCTTTGTCTTATAGACGAGTCACCAAGATCTTTGTGTTCATATCACATAGTGTTTTCCCTGTGTGTTTATCTGTTACCAAATTTCCCCTTTTTGTCATATTGGGTTAAGAACCTGTCCTACTCCAGTATGACATCATCTTAACTAATTATATCTGCAGCATAACTATTTCTGGATAATTTCACATTCTGAGGTAGTGAAGGGGTTAAGACTTTACCATATGAACTTTTGGAGGACACAATTCAACCTATAACAGGTATATAAGTAATATGTTGAATACTTAAAAAAAAACAAAAGAAAAATCTAATCCATTAGCCATGGGGATCCTTGAAAACCAAATAGATGGTAAATAATTTCAAATAAAATCACAATTATAAGCAATATCCCAAATAAATATAGTTGTATAACCATACAATTAATTGGAAAAGTGCTGGGATTAAGCTTTCCTATATAATGGCTGAATTTTCAGATGTAAGAGAGCCCACCTTGTCGCTTTAACTTTAATCTGTGTAGGATCTATGCAAAAGAAAGGTTTTGTTTTGTTTTGTTTGTTTTTACAGAGTTCAGTTTCAATGATATAAATAAAGGAAAAAGTGGTACAGATAAAACAACAAATAATCAAAAAATCAAAATGTCATTTTTAATAGAATAGCACAGATTTATATTCCAGTAGATAGGTTTCTTAGCTTGATTTTGTGTTACAGGAATTTTCCATGGGCAGTATATGGAGGTGGAGAATGTATAATTTTGCCTTTTACTCTCTATGTAACTTGGATCTTGCTATTTTATCTTTGAATTTATCATCTACAGATGGAACATTCTCACTCGTGTGAAGTGGGAAGAATGAATTCACTCATAATCTGGTGTGATAATCCATAGATTTTGCTCATGAAATATTAGTATTGTTTTTAGTTTTCTTCCCTCCACGTTTTACTCCCACTCTCCTCACTAAGAATGTGATTGACCATGGCCCCGAAACTCACTGGTTTTGGGAAAAGGATGAAAATTATTTGTAAAGGTACATTTGCTGAAGACAATGTGCAAATGCCCAAGATTTGGTAAATAAAATAAACAATTTCTCAGATTTATTTTTGACAGCATCTGGTATATATAAATTTGTTGGAAAAATGAGGATACTGTGGGGCACCTGGGGGGCTCAGATGGTTAAGCATCTGTCTTTGGCTCAGGCCATGATCACCAGGTCCTGGGATCAAGCACCACGTTGGGTCCCCAGCTCAGCAGGGTGTCTGCTTCTCCCTCTCCCTCTGCCTCTGTCCCTGCTTGTCCTCTCTCTGTCTCAAATAAATAAATAAATAAATCTTAAAGAAAGGGCTTTTTTTAAAAAATGAGGATAATATACAAATAAAATAAATCTTAAAAGTTAAAGCTGGAATCTTTGCAGCATACTTATTTACAGGAAGATCTGCCTGCGTTGGCCAGAGCTCACACCTCCACAAAACCTTAAAAGTCCTAGTACTTAGATTTTTTTTTTTGTATTTCATATTTATACTAACAAAATCATTTTAAAAGTATCTGATAAACTAGGTGGGAGTAAAAAATACAAATGTTCCTTCTTCATAATGGTTAATAAGACTAAAAAGACAGTGTCTTTAGTGCTTTCAAGGAAACTTAGAGCAAAACTTGTTAAGTCCTGCACCAAAAAGCATTAATACACAAAATTAATTGCATATCTGGTTACTAGCCCTGTTGAGATCATCTTGGCTTCCAAGAATCTAATGAAGATACTTAGCACAAATCTATAATCTGGGGAAGAATGAGAAATCCACATTTCTAGAAAAAAAGGATATTTCCTTTGTAATATGGGAGTGTGGATGTTTTGTTTAAAATAAGATTTCTTTTTTTTTTTGCATTTCAGATTTATTTATTTATTTATTTATTTAATTTATTTATTTTTAAGATTTTATTCATTTTTTTGACAGAGAGACAGCCAGGAGAGGGAACACAAGCAGGGGGAGTGGGAGAGGAAGAAGCAGGCTCCCAGCAGAGGAGCCCAATGAGGGGCTTGATCCCAGGACTCTGGGATCACGCCCTGAGGCAAAGGCAGACACTTAATGACTCAGCCACCCAAGTGCCCCCCATTTTAAGTTTATTAACTGAGTTTTAATAGAATCAAAATTTCATTAAGGAGTTAGTATCTTTTTACAATAAATATGGCATATTCTCATTGAATAGTACTGCCTACAGTTTTGTTTTTGTGATTAAGCCCTGTGGAAAGGTCATTAGCAGATAACCTGCTTGCAATTACGATAATGGCTTCAACCGATTTCTGTGAATGAATTTTTATCTTAACTCCATGATCATTTTTGAAATATCTGATAAAATCAGACAACCGTCTCCATACCTTTAAGATAAAAATTTTAAAAAAGACTTATTTGTTGATCACATATAATTAAGCAAACAAAAATAGTTGAAAAAATTAAAAATTAAACACAAACTTGTCAAATAAGTTATGTGACCTATTCATTGGACCGCAACGTAAATGATACGTATTAGTTTTGCTTTTTCTTGGGCACATTGAAATATTGTAAGATCCTTTATCATATTGATTTATTCTCTTATTCATCATTTGTTTCTCTTTGTTAAAATAGGATTATTTTTAGTCTAAGGGCAAAACGGAAGCTACTTCATTAAGTTTTGAATGCAAATGCAGCTACAAGCACTGCATCCAAGGGCATTTGTTTTCACTTGGTGTTCAGAGTTGTGTAACTACTAAACATAGCAAGTGTGGAGCCACAACCTCATACCTACAGTTCTGAGATTTCAAAGCCAGGAAAACAGAGGTGCTGCTTTTTTTTTTTTTTTTTTTTTTTTTTTTTTTTTTTTTTTTTTTTTTTTTTCCTGTTTTTTTTTTTTTTTTCCATAAACTCCTATAATAGCAAAACCTGACCTCATGTGAATCAGTCTGGTTGTAAACCCGAGGTCATTCCCACTCAGTATGAGGAGTTAGATGTTTTACCACAGAAATGTTAACATTCTGATTATTGGCCTCTTAGAGAGGTTTAAGGTAGATATGCTGCATTACCTTTCCAAACCTTAAAGTTCTGAATGCCTAAGCAAATCTGTCCCCAAGGGTTTCTAGTTAGGAATTGTGGACCTTCTTTTCTAGAGAAACTTATATAACTTTATAAATGTCACAAAGGTATTCAGCGCCGTGTGACTTTCTTGGTCTTTTTTTGTTTTTCTTCTTAGATATGAAGCTGACATCATCATTCATCCATTTTGTGGGTAGAGAGATACATTTTGAAAGACTGAAACTATTTTTTCCTAGGAGAGGATTTATAGAATGGTAATTAACTCAGAAGGGATTCTCCATCCACCCACATGCTTACATGATAAGTCAGAAGGTCGACTAACAATGTTGGTAACAATTTCGGTAAGATTGCTCTTCATTTTTGTTGGTGATGGCTATGGGTATTTTTATCATGCGGGTTGTTGGAATAATTTATTTGTGACAGACAAAATAATTCATTAAACACTAGTGTCTTTACAGCTTGAAAGCATAATTCATTCTGCTGTGGTGATGCATGGGTACGGAAGGCTGGCATGCCAAAGGGTCAGATGAAATTTTGGCTTTTAAGATTGAAAAGTTCTATGTTAGAGGAAGCAGGTCTCCCTGGGAGACAGTTTCATTATATCCCCAATGTTAACAACATTTTTCTGATAGACAAAATTTTCATTCTCCTTGTTTCATTCCATTGGTCCCAGCTATATCCCTTTGCACTATTCTAAATAATTCAAAATTTTTGCTCTTAGTAAAGGGCTTCTTTCACTTCCATTTCCGGCTTCCACATTATCCAATAAAACCTTCGGCTTAAATAGCTATTCTTTAATATCCTTTAATTTTATTCTCTGGACCTCAGTCTATGATTCATCTGCCTTTTACTACCCTGAGTTTCCCTAACAGTTATGGTCAGAGCTACTTAATGAGAATCATAATACATTTTTACACAATAGGATAATCAAATGCAGCAATTCATATCTTTTTTGCTAAAAGTTCTATGGTGTTACAAGTTGTTTTTTTTTTTCTACCAAATGCCAGTTGCTTTCCAATTGCCACTTAGACAAATAAAACCTAATAAAAATGATGACTTTATAATAATTAAAAGCCAAAAAGTAGCTGGATTTTTTTTCCCATTTAACAGTTGCAATCACCAAACTGACTTTCTTTTCTATAATTAGCTGAGAATTGACATTCTGTTATTTTCTTTGTTTTCCTTGCCTGATTTTTAAATGACTATTTTTATCAACTTACATAGTCTCAAGTATCTTATTTAGAAAATTCCAAACTCAATCTCCTTGTGTTGTTGTTATGTTTTTCTCTTTCTCCATTTTCATTTATTTTAATGGTGTTAAGGGAAATTTATTAACCATTTAAAAATCCCCCCTCCTACTCCCATTTTTTTTTGTACCTTGTGCTTAGCAAAATGACTTGCAAAATAGGAGAGTGAATGTTACATGAATTCTACTCCAAACAAAACCTGCACTATTGTGAAGAAAACATACATAAAACATTAGAAAGGATACCACGCCCTAAGGCAGGGGTGAGTGTGTGGGGGTGGGGAGGGACCATGAGATATGAATGGCTAAGAGGGGACTAGCTCAGACCTCCAAATACAAATCATGATGATATCACTTTAAATTCTCTTACTTGCAAACCCATTAAGATTTGAGTCAATTCTGGGAAATGTTGTGGAATAAGGTGACCACAGAATACTTTCCATTTCACCCCGTAAAACAAGACCACTTCTGCTGCCCTTGAATTTGAGCTGGCTTTGTACCTTGTTTTGCTTAATAGAATGTGGTGAAGGGGCGTCTGGGTGGCTCAGTCGGTTAAGCATCTGCCTTCGGCTCAGGTCATGGTCTCCAGGTCCTGGGATCCAGGCCCACGTCAGGCTCCTGGCTCAGCCGAGAGTCTGCTTCTCCTTCTCCCCCCTGCTCGTGCTCTGTCTCTTGCTCTCTCTCTCTCAAATAAGTAAATAAAATCTTTAAAAAAATAGAACATGGTGAAGTGCTGTTGTGGTAGCTCTGAGCCTAACTCTCAAAAAAGCCTATACAACTTCAGTTCTAATCTTCTGGAAACACTGAAGCTACCATGTGAAGAATCCCAGGCTAGCCATCTTGAGGATAAAAGACTGTGCTGCAAAAGGGGTCCCTGCAAAAAGCCAGCAACACCCAACAGGATGATGATGGCCAACTTGGCCTACAGAGTCCCAGATGAGCTGCCAGATGCCAGTGGCCACAGGAGTCACCCCAGGCAAGATCAGCAGAAGAATAGCCCAGCTGAGCTCAGATTCTTGGGCAAATAAATGTATTGTTATTTTAAACCACTAGTTTAGTGGTTGGTTGGTTAGTGAAGCAAAAGTTAACTGAGACAGAAAGAAATGAACATGTAGATAAGGCAAGGGGTATGAGGTTTGTTGGAGGAAATGGCTTTTAACTGTTTTCTGTGATAGTAGAGTGTTTGCAGTTTCTCTGGAGGTGCACACTAGGCCTACTGTAATGTCAGATGCATCATAATCAAGCCATTGTGCCACAATTAAGCTCTTCTTTGTGCAGTCTGAAAGTGGTAGCTTGTGTCCAAAATGTTTGACCCTTTAATTTAAAATGATTGCATTTGCTACTTGGAAAAAAAAAAAAAAGTTGCTGATGATACACATTTTGCATTTCTTTTCATTTAAATTTTATTTGCATCAAAATAATATATGTGCAAAAACATTTCTCACTCCTCCCCACTACTGATTTCCACTTCTCAAAGCCAATCACCTTCAAGTCTTTTAGCTCTTTCCTGGTTATTTACTTTGACATTTTCAAATAACATGCTTATAAATAATACATTTTGATTTTCAGTTTTGGGTATTATCTCCTGATTTCCTACCATGGGTGAAGGGAACTTAGCACTTACACATACATCATGACTTTAACCACGCATAGTTCCCCTCTCCTCTTTTTCCCAATATATTACTTTGTTTTAAATTAATATCCAGCGTTAAATTATGATTTTGCCATAAATATTCTTCAAAGCAAGGCTATGCAATGTGCACTTTTTTTTTTACTTGTGATCCTTTTATTTTCTCCCAAGTTAATAATTGCTTCCATTATTCATTTTCTTAGTCTTCAATGTCCCCATTGCTAATGGATTACCAAATTTGCCTCTGCATTTGTAAAACTTGTCACAAAATGATAAAACATATCTGAGAATCAACAAATTCAATATTTTTTCCTTGCAGAAAAACAAAACAAAACAACTTTGACTTCTGTTTCTCTGATCAGTATGGACTTGCTTTTTTCTCGAGGCCTCATAGACAACAGATATCCTAGACTTTGAACTTACCTTAACAGCAATCCTGGGAATTCCTTTCCTCTCTGCCATGTTGGAATCATTTTGCTTAGATCCTAGGTTTTTTTTCTTTCATGGATTAATGCCTTAATTTGTTGAGACATTTCTCCAGTAACTTCATCACAAAGGATGAATGTAAACAGAATGAACTTGATGTAGAAAATCAGAAGTTTGCTTCTTCTGACCCAGACACCCTGAAGTCTGTGTGGATGGTGACACGTAGAGATGAGCAGTGCCCAGTTGGCACAGCTCTATCAGCAGCTCTGACATTCAAGAAAGCAGTTTGAGACACTGTCTGAGAGTATTTTAAATATCTGCTCACATTTGATTGTTGCTTTTTCCTGGGTTTGGTATTACGGAATACAGATCATTTTCCCTCAGAACTTTGAAAGCATTGCTTCAAGGTGATCCAACTTCTGGTGTTGTTATTTTCTGAGCTGAAAACCTGATTTTTTTTTCCTGGAAACATTTAGAAACTTTTACCCCCAATTTTTGAAGATTCCTAGTGCTGGGACCTGACAGAGGTCACCTTTTATTTTATTTTTACTGAGCTTACTGCAGGCCCTTTCTATTTGCATACCCATGTCCTTTTGAATATGGAAAATTGTATTTATTTGTTGGATGTGCAATTTTTCCTCTCCATTTTCCAAACTCTTTTCCTAGTATCGTTCTTAATCACATGCAGGGTTTATTCTCTAATTTGCATGTATTTGTCTTCAAATTTATATCTTTTTATATCTCCTAAATCATTTTTTACAGGGCTTTTTAAACTTATTTTCCCAATGTCTATTGTACTTTTTAAAAATTCTGCTGTCCTATTTTTAATTTCTAAGAGCTTATACTTGCTATATTTTTTTTTAAAAAACATTGTTGTTCAGTTGATGAGATATTTTTATTTCTTTCAGAATATTAATTATAGTATTTTCATATATTTTTCTGCTTCAAGCATTGTCTCCGTTGTCTTGAAGTTCCTTTATTTTGTATGCTTGGTTTGTTTTCTTTCGTCTTAGAAGCTTTCCATAAGTACCTCATAATCCTTGGCTAGCTTTCATTTCTATGAGAGAGGTCTCAAAAAACTAAAAGATAGTTATGTATGAACCTGGTATGTCAATTGGTAGGAAGATAAGAGAGCGAAAACATGACTTTTTTATTGGGGGATGCCCATATGTCTTTATCTATAGGTCTTTTACAAATCTCGATCCATTTGAGTTTTGGGTGTGGATTGCAAGTTTACTTCTATCTTACAGAGGCTTGAATTTCAGCTTTGAATTGTTTTCTAACCATTTCCATCTAACCATTTCCTTATCTATTTTCCGATTTGCACGTTTTATTGGTATCTCACAGTGACGAAATTATCCTCTCTCATTCATTCTATTTATGCTTGTGGGCTTATGCTTTTAAAAGCACTGGGAGGATCTGGGAGAGACTGGACATTTACATATATGCTCAATCTGTATATTTTACCAAACATGTTTTGATACTTTTATTTTTGCTCAGATGAATATTTAAAAAAAATACTATCACCAGGCAATACATTCAAATGGTATAGAACTGAAACGTTGCAAATTAGAACATGTCTCATTTTCACTCCTGAATTAGATATCAGGTTCCACTTTCCTAAGGTACTTGTAGTTTTCACTTTCTTAAATAATCTTCTGAGTATATAACACATATTCTACTGCCCTTGATTTTTTAGCACTGATCACTAGAACTGAGGAACCTATCAAATCAGTACATGTAGAAGTGTCCCGTTACATTATTCCATGCTGAAGCCTGCATTGAATGGACGTACCATCATTTATATAAACATATATCTACCCATACATTGACGGGTATTTCAGATATTTCCAGTTTTTTTGATATAACAAATAATCCTTCAAATATATTGCTTTAGAAATAACATTTTACCCAGGAGCATTTATACCTGTGGGGTAATATACTGGACTAGAATTATATTTCAAAGGCGTAAAATTCCATGGATGTCTTCCACAAGCATTAAGTGAGACTAGGGATTACCAAACCATTGTCGATATTGGGTTTACAATCTTTTCAATTTTTGCTAATTGGATAGACGAAAAGTCACATTTCATTGTACCTTGTATTTGCATTTGTCTTTTTGTGAAGGAGATTGAGTAGCTCTTCATATTTTTTAAAATCCGTAGCTTTTTTCCTTTTCTATGAACTGTCAGTTCATATTTTTTTTGGTCCATTTTTCTCTTTAATTTTATACCTTTTTCTTCTTGATATCTGGGGACATTTCATAAATCAAAGCTTTGTGATATGACCTGTGAATTATTCCCCAAATTCATTGTCTTTCAATATTGCTTATGTGATATATATGCTTTGCAGATTTTTTTTCATTTTGGTGTAGTTAAATTTATCAGTCTTTTCATTATGGATTCTGGATTATTTTCTACTGTATATGTAAAGGGCTTCCTCACTCAAAAGTATTAAGTTATTCCACATGTTAGTCTCATCCATTGTGCTGACTCTTTATTTCTTTTTGGAAATAGTTTTGGTGTGAGATATGAAATAGAAATTCAATTGTTATTGCCGATGGTTACCACTTTTCCCCAAACCATTTTGAATAACCCATCCTCTCTGCCACTGCCTTGAAATCTAATCACTATCACATACTGAATTCCCATATGTGTTTTGAAATATTTCTCAGACATCTTGTTCTGTTCCATTGTTCTGTTTGTTAATTTTTCAAATGATGTCATTTTGTTTGCATTATTTCTGCTTTCAGGTAACAGTAAATGGTGAGTTAGTTCTCTCAATATTCTTCTAGTTCAGAATTTTCCCATCTTTTCTTTCTTATTCACTCATATTTTTGTGTTAATAGTTAGAGTAATCTGCCATTTTATAAAAAGTCACTTTGTTGATATCTTTGTTTGGATTTGTTTATAGAAGATTTAGTGGGGAAATCGTACTATGCGAAACATCCTATACACATCATGGTTTATCTTAGCATTTGTTTAAGTTTTTCTTTGTGTTTATTAATATCATTATGCATTTTTCTTCATATATGTACTGCATATTTCTTCTTAAGTTTATCACCAGCTATTTTATTATCTCTGATTCTATTATAGGAGCATTTTAACTTTTCTTGGTGATTGTGGCTTATTCATCAAGTCTAATTTTTTTGTATGTATTAACTTTGTTTCAATCCACCAACTAAATTACATTATCATATATATTGCTTTGCCACAAATTATATATATTCTATTGTTATTCTCTGGTTGCTAATTTTCCCAACAACTTTTTTTTTTTTTTTTTTTTTTTTAAGATTTTATTTATTTATTTGACAGAGATAGAGACAGCCAGCGAGAGAGGGAACACAAGCAGGGGGAGTGGGAGAGGAAGAAGCAGGCTCATAGCAGAAGAGCCTGATGTGGGGCTCGATCCCACAACGCCGGGATCACGCCCTGAGCCGAAGGCAGACGCTCAACCGCTGTGCCACCCAGGCGCCCCTTCCCAACAACTTTTTAACTTAACTCTTTGATCAAACTAAATCAATATTAAGAAAGTTAGGATAGTTGGAGGGCCTAACTTTAAAGACATTAAATTTCTTGATGGTGAAAAAATTATCAAATAGTTAGCCTACAAACAAACACATACTTGACATAGATCCACTTCCCTCTATTATTTGACATAACCCTCTATTCTTTCAATTGTGTCGATGTGGATTTCTTTTTCCATTATTGATTACAAAACACTTCCTCCATGTTTCTTGAGAGAAGGATTTATATTTTCTGATTCTTTATCTTCACGCTTACTCCTCAGCATTTAATTGTGTGCGAAACTCAATCATTGATGTGATAGAGAGTGTATCTTTTCAGTTAGGTGTTGGATTAGGTGAAAATTATAATGATTGTGATTTGTTATTCTGTATAGTTTTTCTTTTTCTTTCCTGGTTCTTGTATTGGTCAACACTTAGTTCTGTTAACTCCATCCTTAGAGAATCACGGGTAAAGGTTATCATTAGAAAGATACTGAAAGTGAACACATGTTGTGCCAGGGAAGAAATAATGAGAAATGGGTTAGAAAATTTCATATTCTGAACATACTTGATCTTAGTTGATAAAGATAAAGAAGCTCTCTATGAAAATCACAACTATTCTTAATAAGGTACATAAGGGAAGGACTGTTTGTCTTTTGTCATTGATGCATCTTCACCACCTAGAATAATTGTCTGGGACCCAACAGGAACTCAGTAAATACTCCTTGTGATTGAGTTCCTTTTCCAGTTACTGGATTGTGATCATGCCGCTCAGTGGAGGTTGGAGATGATTTTACAATTAAGCATGTGCCGTGGGGAGATCAGGGCCATGAGTCCAAGAGAAAGGAAAATTCAGAAAAAACTGGGTAAATTAAGTATGTTCATCATCAGCCTTTAGGTTTATCAGTTATTCGAGAAATCATCTTCAGCAGGCAGTACCTACTCAGGCAAGAGTCAGAAAGTACAGTGAGATGGCAAGGAGAAAACCTTTATCAGAAGCAGGAGATCATAATTTCCAGGTCAAGTGTGCTTATAAGCACTGTCCCCGGCATCATACTGGGCCAGCGTATGTGGAGAACATTCTCACAGAATACCTTAAAGTGTCTGAGAAAAATGATAATTATTAATGATATTATAAAAGTAATTAATATTGCTATAATCACCATTGTTGAGCACTTAACATATGACAGTGTCCTAGTCACTTAACACAACCTTTACAAACCCCCTTGTGAATTATTATTCCCCATTTTAATAGAAGAGAAATCTGAGACAGAGTATGTCATTTGCTTGCAGTCACAGAGCCAGTAAATGGCAGAGCCATGACCCAAGCCCAGACTTTCTGATCATAACACTCCTGCTCTTCAGCACAAAGGAGTTCTGCACCACAAAAATAAATCTCTGGTGAACAAACTGATGTTTTCCAGAGAGGTGGGGGGTAGGGGATGGGTGAAATAGGTGATGGGGATTAAGAAATGTACTTGTTGCAATGAGCATCGGCTGATGTATGAAATTGTTGAATCACTATATGGTACACCTGAAACGAATATAACGCCGGATGTTAACTAACTGGAATTAAAATAAAAGTTAAAAAAATAAATTTCTGATAATTTATCTTTTTACCCTTAAGTTTTCTCAACTCAGAATAGTTTGACTTCACCTTGAATTACACAATTTTCCCCTAGGTTGAAAATTGAGCTTTCCCTGTTTCTCAAGCTCTCTCTTCCTCCTCCTCCTCCTCCTTCTTCTTCTTTTTCTTTTTCCTTTCTTTTATTTTTTTAATTTAAATTCAGTTAGCCAACATATAATACATCATTAGTTTCAGATGTAGAGTTCAATAGTTTGTCAGTTGGATATAACACCCAGTGCTCATCACATCACGTGCCCTTCTTAATGTCCATCATCCCCCAATTACCTTATCCCCCCACCCATATCCCTTTCTGCAACCCTCAGTTTGTTTCCCAGAGTCAAGCTCTATCTTTCTTACAAAAGAACCCTCTGGAGTTTTGGATCAATGGGCAGATGTTTTCAAAAAGTGTTAGAACTATTGGAATTGATCAGTCATCCCCGGAAGTTTTAACTCTGGGAGGCAGAAGCATCTCAAGTCAAACAACTTAGGTCTCTACAAATGATGGCATGGTGGCCATATCATAATATGGGGAAAGCACCAGAACTGTGTAGTGATTTCTGAGAGGAGGAGTTATTCAGTCTGAGAAAGAGAGTGGAAGCCTTTAAATGCTCTGTACTCTAGTCAGGATCCCTGTATCACCTTCATTATTTATGAATTACTGGATTCTTAATGTTTTTATACTTTTATAAACCATCACCCTTTTATCTATCCTTGAATTACTTTATTAGCTGTATATGTGTATATGCTTACTGCGCAAATTTCCTTCTGTTTCCTTCTAAAGAAACTTCATCATATTTCAAACTATGCTCTTTATGCCCAAAACATCTGCTTAATACTAGGAATCCTGGGTTTTCATGATAAAAGCAAAAGTAGCTGTTCAGTGCTTTTATGCATGCAGGTGACTTTTTTCATAAGCCCTGGACTGTGATTCTGCTTTCTCTTTAAGGGAAAGCAAATACTACAGCCATTGGAACTTTCTGATATCACTGATGCCTAGAAAGTGTTAATCTGCAATTAGTTAAGTAAGCACTATTTCTGGAACATAAAACACTCCTGTTTGGTAGTTTGACAATCTGTCTGTTGAAGAGGGAAGACAGTCTTTTGAGAAAACTATTTGTAGTCCCTGGTAACATCAATTATCTACATTTGCCAGTGCCTGGAAAAAAGGGAAATCATTGTGAATGACTCAGACTGCATATAAATATGTTAATAAATATGCTTGACAATGTTGAAATATATTATCTCCCTGTACTTGAAAGAAAATTATCTGCCAACCCAAGAAACAGGGTAAATGACATATACAACACAAACTAGTTCTTTACCTTTCTTTACTCCTAAAGTTAACGTTTCCACTTCTCTGCAAGACAGCCTCCCCGTGCATGCGCATAGCAGCCTTCAGCCTCCCCGACACTCCCCAACGGCTCTGAAAATTGCTGTGAAAAAGAGATTTGCCCATTTCCTGAGCACTAGAAGACTCCAAAGCCCAGCACATGTGGGAACAGTTGAGCCTCTGGATTCTCTGAGCAGTTTCCCATTTCTGATAAATTATTCTCTTCCCATGTGCATGAGATTCTTTCCCAGATAACAATCCGTGTGGGGAGGACAAGAAGAAAAGGACAATTTGGATCTATAGCGATACTCTTCCAGTAGTATTCGATGCACCCAGACTGTGGAAAAGGGCTGAAACTGCATTAATTTGTGGCAAATGTGAATTATTTTCTTTCTATTTCAAGTTTTTCACATCTTTTGATAACATAGTGGACAATATGTACTCGGAGTATTTATCACTGCACTTAACCCGCTCTGAAAGAAAACTCTAATACCCTTAGGGAGAGCTTCCATTACCAAGATATCCAATATTCATCTTGCCCTAAGTGCAACCTCTAAAGATAAAGCCCTATTTAAATAATCAATTTTTCTAATCACCCCGCCCAGCAATGACTGGAAATGACTCCAAAGAAAAGAGGAGTAGGATAATCAACTTTGAAAGAAAGTCCTTTTTATCTTAAATTTGAAAATCGTTTTTTCACTCTCATCATTTCTGTTTGCCAGTACACATTATAAGCAAACATATGCATTAGCAAACACCACTCATTGAATTGTGGATCAAATCAAATCTATGTGGGATTGGTATTTGTATAGAAAAAAAGGAAAACAAGTAAATTAAAGAGTATTGAATTATAAAAGGCAAATTATAATGTAGGTTAATATCCATGATTATTTTATTAATCAAGTCAATTTTGCATTGAGAGAAGAGTTTTGAGTGTGTTCTCATTGCTGGACGCAGGTCAAAGAGTGAAACTTGACTCCTGGTGTTAAAAAGTTGAAAATGAAAAAGAGTTTGGGAAATGCACTAGTTATCCTGACATTGCAAAAAGCCCAACAAGTCTGCATTCACAGTGAAATAAACAATGTTGGGGGTCTGGAAGAGTTCCATTTTTTGACGAAACGTGAATTACCTTAGTTTATTATTCTTTATTGATCAAGAAACTTGGCAGTAATGGCATTCTGCTTCATTATGGTGAAAACCACAGCCAGAGCAACAACAATCAGAGGAATAATTCATGTTTATAATAATTCCAATCTTTTCATGACACATTGCCCTCTGTTCTTTGAATTGATACTTACACAAACTGTGTGGTTTTGGCAAGAGAAAATAAAGACGTATCAAAGGTCTTTTTAGTGCTTCGTAAAAAGTCTGTTTTTCCTTAGTTACATGGATATATGTGACTTTCGCATTGAACTGGTGTCACTCCAGAGTGTATTAGAATCAGATGCAGCAAATCCTGGTAAATCTGATTCTGTGTCCCCTTGGATTCTATTTCAACATGTCATACTGGCTTGGCTTGTACTTTCTGAAATGCTAGGGCAATGTGTAGTCTGGGTTTACAGATTAGTATGATGGGCCCTACGGCAAAATTCCACTCCCTTCAAAATCCTGGTCACCTTTCAAATGAAGCTAATGTCCTCTCCTCACTGGGTTTCTAGTCACTCATAGGGCTTCTCTCAACTCAAAGTCATCAACTTCCTTCTCTAATTTTATTGTAGGAGGAGAGATAAAAGACATATTCCCTGAGGCATGTGGGAAGTCTAATTACATTTTTGTAGCTTAGTTTCTCATAAAAGAGGCAAGTTTCTTCAGGAAATCATGAATACATTTCAGGAAATCAAGAATACAGGAAATCCAAATACATTTGGAGCTACTAGTCCTGATCATTACAACTCTTTTATCAAGTGATTTTTCAATATAATTGTATATGTATTTTTTTGTTCACCCGTGACTTGTATGATTATTTTATTTACCTAGGTTTTGTTTGGTAACGTTTGTACGATGAGACCAAAATGCAAGCAACCATTACCATCTAATCCTGGTTAAGCAAATAACTTAGTGTTTGGCATTGTTAATTCCATGGAGGTGGGATAGGGGGAGGGAGTTTTGTTTTCTTCTGTTGTAACTTTTCTTATCTCATTTTCCCATGATTACCTGTGAAGTTATTTACACTCTTTCAAGAAGGAGGAACATGTATTCTGAAGGTGTTATGTCATAGGTTTATCCAGGTAAAATACGTCAAACCCTCAACTTTTAAGTTATATTGAATTTCTGTTTAGGGTGATCAAAGTCCCTCCAAAAGGATGTTGGCTACAGCTGGACATTGGGGAGGGAGATAGGCGGGCACCTGCCAGGTGCTAGGTCCTTATTTAATTTGAATATGACAGGAAGGAAAAAGTGCCATCAAGAGCCATGTAAAGAGAATTGTGTTACTTGTGTCAGTTGAATGGCCCTATCTAGGGTCAGTCTATGAGTTGAACACCATAGCAGTCTTTTATTCTCATTCCAGCCACTTTAGCTTGACGATGGAGAGAAGAGAATGTGGGACTATGTGGCCTATGCATTTCATGTACAATTTCCTGTCATTCTTAGATTGACAAACAGTTATAGGGATATATTCGTCTGGGTTCTCCAAAGCAATAGCGTCAGTTGGTTATATACAATTGGCTCATGTGATTATAGAGGCTGAGAAGTGTCCAGATGTGCAGTTAGCAAGCTGGAGACCCAGGAGAGATGATGATGGCGTTCCAGTCTGTGCCTGAAGACACAGTCAGGCAGAGAGCTGATTCCCCCCTCCTCTGCCATTTGTTCTGTTCAGGTTTTCAATGGTGTCTTAGTCTATTTGGGCTGCTGTAATAAACTACCATAGACTGGGTGGCTTATAAGCAACAGACATTTGCTTCTCAGAGTTCTGGACATTGTGAAATACAAGATCAAAATCTCCTGTAGATTTGATGTTTGATGACAGCCTTATTCATGGTTCACAAATGGATGTTTTTGTGTCCTGAAATGGCAGAAGGGCAAGGGAGCCCACAGCGATTGGTATAAAGACACTCATCCTAAGGGCCCACCTCAAAATATCAAATAGGTTTCAAAATATTAACTGGACTAGAGGGAGGACAAACATTCAGTCTATAGCAAATGGATAGATGATGCCTGCCCACACTGTGGAGTACAATCTGCTTTACTCAGTTTATTGGTTGAAATATTAATTTCATTCATAAATACACTCACAGATGTACTCAATATGATGTTTAACCAGATATCTGGACAATCTGTGGCTCAGTCAAGTTGACATACAACATTAGCCATCACAGGGGGAGTAACTATGATCAGGGTTAAGGTCTTTTTCAATGGTTTGTTTAACTTAGCTTCTTCAAGGTCACTTCTCTATTGAATATCCATGTACATTGCCATGGAAAGCGATTTGTCTCAGATGAATTCAATTCACCACACATTTGTTCTGCCCCTGGACTTACAGGATACAGTACTAAACTGTATGAGAAAAGGAAGGGGCACAAGCCTTAAGAGTTTAAAATATGGCATCGAAAGGCAGATGTCAACTAATTGCAGTGAGAGGCAAAATATAATGTGACTTAAGATAGGTGTAAACAACTTCCAAAGGAAGACAAAAGAAAGAAGAAATTATGTCTACTGAATCAAAGAATATATTAAGGTAAGGTCTGAATTGCCTGGATTTGGAGGATAAAAACTAGAGCTTAAAAATGGTTGATTTTATATTAACTATAAAATATTAACTATTTTATAATAACTAATTCACTTTGAAATAAATTTGTGCTGAAGCCCAGAAAATTCCCTGGATAAGTAAAAGTGAGCTGTGGCCAAAGGCAGACAAGGATCACTAATCCCATCATGGGATTTTCAGGAAGACATTTTGGGGAGCTATTTTGATGGAATCCTGAAGGTTTCATGGTGATCCGTAGTTAAGGTATTTCTCATCCTCCCACTCAGCTCCAACCATAAGATGTGGTCATTTGGAAAGTGGGGCGCTCGTTGAATTCCACTGACCAAGGAAAGAATGTAAGTCCAAGAAGAGTTTTGAAATGTAAATATCAACTCTTTCTCTATAGAAAGTGTTCTCTGGGATACCTGGGTGGCTAAGGCAGTTAAGTATCATACTTACTCTTGGTTTGGCTCAGGTCATGATCTCATGGGTTGTGAGATCAAGCCCCGTGTTGGGGTCCAAACTCAGCAGAAAGTCTGCTTGAAGATTCTCTCCCTCTGCCGCTCCCCCTATTTGCTCTCTAAACACATATTTTAAAGAAAGTGTTCTTTGTACTGTACAGAAT
The DNA here is from genome assembly GCF_002007445.2 of Ailuropoda melanoleuca. Lineage (NCBI taxonomy): Eukaryota > Metazoa > Chordata > Mammalia > Carnivora > Ursidae > Ailuropoda > Ailuropoda melanoleuca. Next base: position 25,233,137 of record NC_048231.1, read on the forward strand.
TAATGTTATTTTCTGAAATATTAAACCTATAATAATGGTACAATGAGCCTCTTGGTTACAACATAGATCTGTGATAAGTAGTAAAACATTTATTCAGAAAACAATTTTTATAACTAGCTTTCGTAGTAAGTGGAAAATTATTGCACATTCTTTCTATTTTGTAGATTGTGATAACGTAAGACTGCCTCAACCAATAATTTTTAGTAATTAATATTTAATTTTTATTGATCCTGCCTTATAATTTTGATTCATTATGATTAATGATTAGTGTAAATATGTAAAGCATGTTAGAATGGGATATAAAAGGTAGGTTTTTAGCAGGGTTATAAAGAAAGATAAGGAATAAACAAGATATAGGATATTCTTCACCATAAATAATGTCTAAAAGAGGAAGCAAAACATTTCTACTAAAATACTTAATGATACATATCATTTATTTAGTAGCTATTACATACTAGATTTTGTGCTAGGCATTTCAACATTAGAACTACAATATTATTTACCACATTTTATAGGGAAGAATCTGGGGTTGGGAGAAAAATTGTTGCCTTTTCCTGTTTATACAGACAGTCAGTGGTGGAGCTGAGATTCAAGTTCAATTGAATGCAAGTTCAATCTCACTTCACTAGTTCCAAAACTCAGATTCTTTTCAATATATATTGGTCCCATACAGGAAAGCCAACACCCGTCTAACATATTTTATCATTGAGATATCTCTGGCCTTCATTCACCCCATTGATATATTTTCTCTGTCTTTGCTTTGGCTTGAACTGATCCTTTCCTGTTATTGTAACAGTCTCTGAATTGATTTTTCTTATTCTTATTTTCCATCTGTGACAGTTTTCAATTTTTCACCTTTCCATTTCAAATTCACCCTTATTTCCCTGTCTTTGTGATTTGATAACTGTACTCTACAAACATTTCTCCCTTGTCAACAGGCACAGTGTTAGGCTTTTTCAATAGAAGGCACTAGAGGGATATACTTCATAGCCATAGCAGAAGCAAGGACTTGTCTTACTCATTCATGTGCTTTTCTTTTTTTCTCTTTCTCTCTTTCTCTCCTCCCTCCCTTCCTCCCTCCCTTCCTCTTTCTTCTTTCTTTCTTTCTTTCTTTCTTTCTTTCTTTCTTTCTTTCTTTCTTTCTTTCTTTCTTCTTTCTTTTCTTTTCTTTCTTCTCTTTCTTTCTTTCTTTCTTTCTTCTTTCTTTCTTTCTTTCTTTCTTTTCTTTTCTTTCTTCTCTTTCTTTCTTTCTTTTCTTTCATTTTTTAAAATAAATCCCATCAACTAGAACAATGTTTGGCACATAATGAACACTCAAAATAAGTGGATATACATGATAGAGGGATTAGAGGTGGCTCAGTGGCCTGGAGAGCAGAAATACATGAATGGGAGCCATGGGAAATAAAGTTTCCCTTAATATAAATATCAGTGTTATTACAATAAAGTTATCTCAACAAGAAATGGGATATTTGTGCATGTAGGTAATTTCTTATAGAAAAGTATTGCTCAATAAGAGATAACAATTCTAGAAGACACATCAGAGTATGTCAGAGAGCATGTTACATGAATGAGGTCATCAGGGTACTCAAACTCCGGATGAGGAGTTTAGTGGTGGTCACTGTTCCGATCCTTTGAACACTTAGATTTTATCCATTTTTCATAGAAAAATAATGTTTTAAAAGTATTTACTGTCTTCTTAAATACCCAGTTTTCACATGTACACTGACATTGCTGTTGTGCTCTTTCCTTCTAAAAATGTTCTAGAGGCTCTATCAGTTATGTAATTGTTAATGGATCTCTACTGAATCAGGATACAAGTTCTAACTTCTAATTTTCAATCTTAATCATCAGAAAAGGCATGGCTGCTTTATAGAGAATGCTAGATTTTAATATGAACATTTTAATGTAAACATTTAGTTTTCCCTCATTGTGTCATTTCCCTAACAAATATTACCCATTCTCCAATGTTTAGTGGATGGTAAATCAGTGTTGTGGCTTATTGAATAGTTATAATGGAAGGAATGTATTCTCTCTGAAGTTTCAGAAGTTGGGCTAAATACTCAATGTTATATATGAATCCCAAACAAAATCAGCCTTCAAATAAATGTGATATGAAACAAACTAGCAACAGTACAAACCAACTGTCTTGGGGGAAAAATAATGTAGTGGGTTAAAATCACTGATAGATACAGTGAAAATACCCTCTCCAGGCCATTTAGATTTTCTCTCCTTTGCCCCAACATATGCATTCCTTTTCAACAGCATATATCTATCTCTTTTAGTCAGAGAGATTATTTAGATTCCAGAACCTGGAGGAAATCTTGTTTTTTAGAATTTGAAGAGTTTTGTAAATTCCAAACAGGAATTTACACACCAGAACTGGCCAATGGTCCATCCAGTCAGGCATCCTGCTTCCTACTGGGTCTAATGATGGATATTTTAGGAGAAAGCCATAAACTCACCATGATGCACCCAACTGAGAAATATAGCATTGCCAAGGAAATTTCTTCTCAAGGCTGATAGCTGGTTAGTTTACTCCATGGTGCCTGAGGCCTGATAACTATTTATCTCTGTACTACTGTTACAGAGAAACTCTTATTTTTTCCTAAGAACACACTATTAAATTTCTCATAAGCGTCTAATCCTTAATTGAATCTTATTAACCTCTTCTGATTAACAGCTCACTGTAGAATGAACGTGTAATCACATTCTGCATTTTAACTTCACTTAAAAACTTCCAGCCAAATGTACATAAAATAGCTGTATCTCTCTACATTATGGGTTTCTTAATAGTACTTCTAAATATATATATATATATACACGCCCCTGGAAGTCAACATAAAAATATACTCTGTAATTAGGTACAGAATGTATTATTGGGTTATTAAGATACAAGAAGAGAAAGTTCAATGCATGACTTGTGAATGTTTCAAGTGCACTCTGTATTATTTGCTTAAACCTTTCAGGAGCCCCATATTTCTTTAGTAGAAGAAAATTGCCACTGAGCTAGACTACATTAATATGAAATATGTTTAACAATGTCCTTGCTTAGAAACTACTAACAACGTGTTAACAGTTTTCCAGGACACGGTGGACAGTGTATTTTATTTTCTTGACAACAGGGCTGCAAACCACTTTATGCAATTCTGTACAGCGTTGTTAAGTCATTGGTGGAGGGACTGTAAGTAAACAATCTATGTCATCAAAGGACTCAGTGCATTGTCATCACCTATTAGATTTTGAGCAATGCAATCAAGGTCAAAATCTTGCATTAGTACTTTGTGCTTCTGTGGGTTAACTGCTACTCAGGCCTATAGAACTAGCATTTATATTTGCTGGCAGACTAATTAAGGGGAATGATATGCCAAAAGAATTCTCTCCTCCTCATTTTTTATACTTGCATTTTTTCATAGCTATGCTTGGGTTAGTGGAGAGAAGGGCTAGAAGAAATATTAATTTCTTCATGATTTGGATTCTCTTTTTGCAAAGGCAGCTGAACCTATTTTGAGTGAGAAGCCAAAAACTATTCCTAAGAAATAATAAATATTCAGTCATATGCTACAGGTTGATTCTCTGGTGACATGTCAACAATCCAATATTTTGTTTATTAGTATGACCTTCATGACTACACTACGGTTGATTTAGACATTATAGAATGGGCATCATAGGCACAGTTCTTCCAAGTGGATGGTCTGGATTTGAGTACTTGACCTAGGCCATCATTGCTCTATGGCATCAAGCAAGCGACCTATCTTCTATTAACCTACATCTCTTGGGTGCTATCTGAAATCTAACAGCACTTTCTAAATCATTGTTCCTATTATTACAATTGTTATATTTTTTAAATAATTTTCTAAATGACATCATTAACATGAATCAGTAAATTACATAGACATAATTATTCTACAATTAAGCTAGTTAATTTTGAGAACCAGTACGAACCACGAGTGGTTTAGAAATAGATAAGAAAGAAAGAAAATCTTGATAATAACACTGTTTTGCATTTATCAAGTTTGTTTAGAGAAATGATATGAACATTCTTTCGTACTGTTACAAGGGAATACTAGCCTCCTAAAAGGCTTTCCACCATGTCCCTTCCCCTGTGCATGGACAGAACACTTCTAATTGAATGGCTTTGGAGCTTTAAATTTCTGTAAATGTCATCATCAAATTATTTTTAAGTGCATATCATCATCTTTATGCCCAGAATGTGTATGTATAGACCTCCTAGTAGGTTTAAACAAGTTGACTAGAAATTGTTTTTTTATTCAAACTTTTAGTTGTGAGGCAAATCTGTCATGCAGCCACTGCCCCATGTACCTGAGGAGAAACACAGAAATCCACAAATGTGGAAACTGATAAACAGTTGACAGAATTTTAAAGTGAGCTCAGCATGTGCCAGCATAATTAGTGTAAGGGCCCCTGGTGCATACTGCCTTCTTGGCAAACAGATCTCCAGGGTCAAGTATAGAATCTGGCATAAAACTAATGGTTTATGATTATTTCCTTGAACACACACACACACACACCACGTCATTATACATACATCATGTTCTATCATGTTTTTATTTTTATTTTTATTTTTTTAATTTTATTCATTTATTCGACAGAGATAGAGACAGCCAGCGAGAGAGGGAACACAAGCAGGGGGAGCGGGAGAGGAAGAAGCAGGCTCACAGCGGAGGAGCCCTGACGTGGGGCTCGATCCCATAACGCCGAGATCACGCCCTGAGCCGAAGGCAGACGCTTAACCGCTCTGCCACCCAGGCGCCCCTATCATGTTTTTAGAGGATAATTTATTGACTGCTATATTTACTAATCTTTTAAATGTTACTTGTGACTTAAAAAAAACTTAATCATTGGAAATTTGAAAATAGGGAAATTAAAAAAAATCACCCACAATTCAATGAACTCAAAGCAATGCTATTTACACTTCAGAGTATTTTCCCTCAGGGCTATTATTTTTTACATGGGACAGTTTTTCTTGTGATGTCTGTGATATTTCATACATAACTTTCACGTTCACTTTTTTATCATTATAGCATATACACATTTATAATGAAATTTCAGAAACAATATTATAATATTCTGTTTGGTGAATGGACCTTGAAATGTGTGGTCTCTGAAGTTGCTTTTAAAAATAAAGTTGAGGGACACCTGGGTGGCTCAGTCTGTTAAGCGTCTGCCTTCGGCTCAGGTCATGATCCCAGGACCCTGGGATCCGGCTTCTTTTTCAACAGGGAGCCTGCTTCTTCCCCTCCCTCTCTTTCTGACTGCCACTACCCTTGCTTATGCTCTCTCTGTCATATAAATAAATAAAATCTTTAAAAATAAATAAAAATTAAAAATAAAGTTGAAATGAACATCTTCAGGAAGGAATTTTTTCTCCATTGCATTTATTTTCATAAGCTTGGGTCCCAGAAATGCAATTCCTGGTCAAAATGTAAGAACAATTTAAGTTTTTAAATTTAACATGAACTTTTAAAAGCTGTTCTTTTGCTTGTACCCTCATTTCTTAAACTTTGCAGCTCTGGCAGGGGTGAGTGTTTATTGAATTTGGATAACTCAGGTCACAATCATTTGAATGTTACAGTATTTGAACAATTTTCATGTATTGTATTTCCATTATTTTTCTTCCTTGGAAATTACATATCACTTTCTTCTTATCCTCAGTGCTTTTTTTATTGCTATTTCTTAGTTTCTCTACATTAAAGGTATTAACCCTCAGCTACCTGTGCTGCAAATACACTCCTCTGATTTTATTCTTTTTGTATTTATTTTTGGCATGTAGATAGTCTTGATCATTATGGAATGGAATCTGATCCTTTGAAATAAAATTTATGTTTTTTAAAAGTATATTTTATGTGCTTATTAATCATTTTTCTCTAGAGTCTATAGTATAGAGATTTGGAAAAAATTGCATATTTTCTTCCAGTTTCACATGATTTCATTGTCATATTCAATTCTTTAATCCATACGAAATTATGAAGGAGACAACCCGAAGTGTTTTATTTTTTCTTGTTGTTGTTCCTTTTGTGGTGGTCCCTTTCCAGTGATCATTTTTTAAGTTTATTTATTTAAGTAATCTCTACATCCCATGTGAGGCTCCAACTCACAACCCCAAGGTCAAGAATCCCACACTCTTCCAACTAAGCCAGCTAGGCGCCCTCCAGTGGTCATTTTTTTAAACTTGGATATCAACTCTTGTTTATTGTTTTTACTTTGAATATATTTTCTTGGATTTTTCCCCCTTTAATTTGGGGGATCTTTTTTGAAAGCTAGACACTATTTATAAAATGTCCTCTATGATTTCTTCCAAATCCTCTAAGTTTAGAAATGTCATCAATATATCATGTTTAAGAAATATCTTGCTATATTTAACTTTAAAAAAAAATAAGGGTTGATATTTTATTTTATCAAATGCCTCTTCAGTATTTATTGAGTATATTTTTATTTAATTGATTTAAACTAAAAACAAAAAACAGTTTACGCATTTCTCCCACCCACCACCCCCACCTCTGGCAACTGCCAATCTGTTCCATGTATCTATGACCTTAGTATGTGGGGTTCTATCTCACAATGCTAAGATCATGACTTGAGTCAAAACCAAGAGTTGGATGTTTAACCAACTGAGCCACTCAGGCAGCTCTTGTTTATCTTTTTAAAGAACCAACTCTTACTTTCATTTATCTTTTCTATTGCCTTTTTTTCTCTATTTAATTTAATTATGCTCTTTATTTCCTTCAGTGTACTAAATTCGGGCCCAATAATCATTTTAGCACTGGTTTTAAGCACAGTACCTCCTTATACTCTTGTTTCAAGGGGGGAAAAAAGTTGCAAAAGAAAATAATTTTCAAATAATCTTTTCTGAAATTGTGTATTTACCAGAAGAAGAAAATGTATGCCAACTGAAATTCAGTTAATTGAAATAATTTTGTCCTGTTTTTATTTCTTTTTCATAGTTTTAGTCTCTCCTATATGCTTTTGTTATTTCTTTCTATATTTTGCACAAGAAAGACATTTTATAATTTCAATCCTCAGCTGTCTAACATTTTTTATAGAGGTGAAATCTTGGTATAGAGAACATCAGGATTTATCTTGAAATAATAGTGACAATAATGCTAAAGTTGATTGAAGCTAATATTATTTAAGACTGAACAGTTTGGGATCGCACTTTGTATATATTACCTCTGGAATGTCAGTTTAAAGTAGGAGGAGTTTTGAGGGTCCTCTTCACTGCTCCCATCCTAGTATCTAGAATAGTGCCCTTTAGGCACCTGGTAAATATTTACTGAATATTGTTGAATAAGTTCTCCAAACAATGCAGCCATAAAGATATTATTATTAATTTTTCTCCTATTTTACTGCTTGGGAACAGAAGTACAGACAGATTTCATATTTTTCCAAAGGTACAGGAGAGACTTGAGGCAAGTCTGACATTTGCATCTGTTGAACAATGCTCCTGGAAAATTATCTTCATTCCATCCAGTCATGTAAATGCACAGGAATTTGTAGGAGTATTTTGCACCAATTACTTAAACCTAGTGCACGAGTAAGCATATAGCAGATTCTTTAGATTAATTAGGCCTAGGGGGACAGGAAGTTATATAACAGGAGCCAGAAATCAAACCCAAGACTAATTAATTATAGCCATATGTTTCCCTTTAATCTACAATGCCTAACTTGGAAAAAATGAGATGGCATTAAGATGTAAATTCTGTATGTTATCCAATGTTTATAGTATGGCTGTGTGTGGGTATGTACACGTGTGCTTGTGTGTATATAAAAGAAAGAAAGAGTATTTTTGGAGTGAATTAGAATATATTATAAAATTAAATTCTTACAGATTATTCTATCTGTGAGAATGTGATTCATCCATCCAGTTCAAATTTACATTTTCATAATATAATTATTATTATTTTTTAAAGATTTTATTTATTTATTTGACAGAGAGAGACAGCCAGCAAGAGAGGGAACACAAGCAGGGGGAGTGGGAGAGGAAGAAGCAGGCTTCCAGCAGAGGAGCCTGACGTGGGGCTTGATCCCAGAATGCTGGGATCACGCCCTGAGCCGAAGGCAGATGCTTAATGACTGAGCCACCCAGGGGCCCCCATAATATAATTATTAATCTATCATGTAAACTTGGTTTCTTGGATATCTTTGCACATACATCACAATGCATATAGCTTTATTTGTTTTTATCACAATATAATGCATTATTTTGAAGGCTAAGAGTTTTTCCGTTCACCCCAGACAGTGAGTATTCCAAGGAATGAAGAAGTGTGTCCTGTGTTATATATACTAGAAACATGGACAGGTCTTAATAAATGTTTGCTGCATTAAAGTGCTAAAATATAACAACTGTGTTGGTTATAAAATAATAGCTGACATTTACCAAAAACATACTGTATGCAGGCACTCTGTAGGTGTTTCATAGATGCAATGCCATTTAATCCCCATTATAATCCTAGCAAATAGATACTATTATCATTCTCATGTCCCCAGTGATGAAATTAAGGTAAGATAATATGCCCAAGATTACATAGCTAGAAAGAAGGAAAACTGAGAATTAACATAAGACCCATTCTCATCAGTTTTTATTGTGAGAAATAAATCCCACCTCTTACCCCCATGTAGAGTACTGCTTCCTAATAAATGTGAGAGCAACGATCCATGCTGTGCTACTCACTAGTGTGACCCAAAATAGGGTCAGGACTTACAATGGCCAGTCGACTGGTATTTATACTACTGCACTAAACTCTGAATTACCATACATGAAGACACATCATTCTTGTTGAAAGCCATATCCTAGAACTTGGTATATGGCATCTTATGTATGTCAGGCTAAACAAACCTTTGTTTTTCCAATTAATGGTTAAAAACAAAATCATGCTCCTTAGATGTCTGTAATAATTTGATTTTAGAGGTGCCTGGGGGGCTTATTTGGGTAAGCTTCCAACTCTTGATTTCAGCTCAGGTTGTGATCTCAGGGTCCTGAAATTGAGCCCCAGGTCAGGTCCGCACTCTGTGGGGAGTCTGTTTGAGATTCTCTCTCTCCCTCTCTCTCTGCCCCTCCCCGCACCCTGTGCACTCTCTCTCTCTCTAATACTGACAACAACAACAAAAAAACTAAAAATACACTTGATTCTAATGTGGAAAGGTAGCTATTTCAGATACACAATTGCAGTATTAAGACCTCTGTTTCCAAAGAAGCACATTCTTTATTGCACTGTAAGCTGATACTCATCAAGAAATTAGATTTATTATTTTGGTTATCAAGTCCTGAGCTAGTTTTATAATGACACTAATCTTCATGCACATCAAGAGTGATCCCTGAGGACTTTGTAAAATTCGAATATACATACCACGTAATTCATTTCTTAGGTAGGCATCTCTGGGGTGGGTCATGATGGCTAATGTTCAGTCACAGGTTGGTGAGAAATATTTGCAAATGTCAGTGTTAGCAAAGAAAATGAAATCGGCAATTGAAAACTTGCCCAGAGGTTTCAATGAGCCTAACTCTTCTGAGAACTACAAAAGGCAGCATGCCAAGTCCCAGCACTGTCCAAGCAATCAGATAAACACACATGTTTGCATGTGACAGTGACCACTGACAGATGACCTATGGGAGCCTGCCAGAAAATATGTCTTGATTAATCAGCACTCAACTGGATGTTCTCCTCTGCTTTGTGCAGCAGGCTGATTTCAGTTCGGTAAGGCAAACATACTTCCTTGTAATACTGGTGTGCAGCCACAGTTTGGGCCTATTTATTCCCATTCTCATCAGTTTTTTTAATGTGCAATCATTTTTGAAGCCTTGTTAGAGCCCTAAGTTAAACAATGGGTATAATAAACCTGTGAATCACATGACTAAAGGTTAAATAAACCTCATTTCCATGTAAGAAATAACTATCAGGATTCTAATGCTAGGAGTTTCCATTTTCTTTTTCTTTCTTTTTATTCTCATTGAAATGGTTTAAAGTGTGTATAATTCCAAAGCTATCTTTATTCCCTGGTCCTGGTGGCTATCAGGAAGGGCAGCATAACCATGAGAATAGAAAAGGACAAAGAGTCCCTAGGCATGACTTATAGCCAGTGTTTTGAAATTACAAAACCAGGTGCTCTCTGCCAGGGGTACAGGTTTAATCTTCAATGATATGAGAATTAAATGATAGCTAGAGGTCTGTTTTCTCCTCTATAATCCAATACTATTTTGTCCTTTGAAACACCATTCAGCATTTCTGAAAAGATCACTCCACATACTGAGTATACTAGCTTTATGGAAGGGAAATCTATAATTCCTAGTATCATAACATATATTTTTTTGATATTATGTGGATTAGCTCTTGGGCGTAAGTATTTTTATGTGTTTGAAATTCTTGCTATATAATAGATGTCCTTCAAATAAATATCTTTCAAGCATTAGATATTTTATCTACTTCCTTCTTTCTTCTCCTTTTCCCATGTAAGTACAGCACAGTAATGTGAAAGAATGAAAAGTATTAAGATTTGTTAACATGAATTGCACAGTTAGCAACAATTCTTCTGAAACATCTGCATCTGACTATGATAATTAGAATCACAGTCATGAATTATCCAATCATTCAGCCATATATCTTGCTATTACAGAATCATAGATATGGATTATCTGATCATTAACCCATTTATATTATTATCATTATCCAATCATGGATAACACTATTCAAAAGTGTAGCTCTCTGAAGGCATCCACAGATGTTCAAAGAGCCAGCACTCAAGGGCACAAGATACTAGAATGGTGAGAAATGCACAATGAGGAGTCTGATACTCCCCAGTGCTTTCTTCTAAAAGCCAAGGAAATGGCAAGTAATGAGCAAAAAGTCTAAGCAAAGATTTTAATTGAGTCACAGTTACAGGGAGAAAAACAGAAATGTAGGGCCCACTGAGAAGAAGGAAACCTGGCAAACAACTTTGGATTTTATTTCAGGTTTCTGAAAAATGACTACTAGAGTAAAGGCACGAGAAGTGGACCAGGCCTCACTTAGACTGATATCATCTTATTATAGATTGAATTAAAGCGATCTTCCAGAAGAAAATGATATCTTCTCTGGGGGAATAAAGCAAAACAAAACACATCTAGAGACTACAATGTTTCATACACTCGGTCCAGAATTTAAAAAATTGCAGGCATGCCTGAAGATAGGAAGAAATGATTCAAAACAAATAACCCAAAGTTCAGACAATAGAGGCGGACAGGCCTTCCATTTGTTGGAGTTAGTCATGAACTTTAAAATAACTTAAAAAAAAAAGTGATCAAGAAAATAAAACTCAATGTGGATAGTTTTCCCGGAGTACTGCAATCTACATAAAAAGCATGACTTTAAACTAGAATCAAAACTATATTAACCAAAATTTATTTAATGAGCTAAGTAACAAATTAGAAACAATGAAAGAACAATTAGTGAACTGGAACATATCTAAGTAAAAACATACCTGAACTGATAGAGGGGAAAAATTAAATAAATAAGTACAGAAAAGAGCTTAGAGAATCATATGAAACAGTGAGAAATTTCAGCCTCTATGAGGTTAAAGTAGAAGGAAAAAGGAAATAGAATACAATAATATTTGAAAATTATTTGCAGAATTTTTTTTCAAAATCACTGAAAGACATCCAACTACAGATTCTCAAAGATTTATTAATGCAAAACAAAATATTTACAGTAAAACCACACTGAGGTATATCATACCAAAATTGCTGAAAGCCAAAGATAAAGAGAAAACTTTAAAAGCAAGACACACGGGCTTTAAAGGAACAATAAAACTGATGGCTAGTCTTTCAGTAGAAACAAAGAAGGTTAAATTAAGTCTTTAACTCTTAATTACCAGATCAGATTAAAACAAAAACAAAAATTATACTTTCTATAATGAAGAGGTTGGAATTTAAAGGAAAAAAAAGACATGCCCTGCAAATACCATCAAATAGAGACTTGGAATAGCTATATTAATACCAGAAGAACTAGCTCTGAGATATAATATATGTTACAAAAAAATAAATTTCCTAAAGATAAAATGGTCAGTCTCCTGAAATAATTCAGCACTTAAAATTTATAGGCATCTAATAACATAGCCTCAAAAAATGAAAGAAAAAGAAATAAACCAACAGAAATAAAGGGAAGATAGATATATTTGCAATCATAATGGATGATTTTAAAATACCTTCCTTAAACACTAGATAGATCAAGCAGACAAAGGTTCTGCAAGGTATTTATAATAAGCCAGGTTGACTGAAATGACATATATAGAACCCTGAATCTTCAAACTGCACAACACACATTTGTTTTTTCAAGTGCATGTGGAACATTTACAAAATTGAGAATATGCTGGGTTGTAAAGCAAATCTCAAGGAATCTTAAAAAATTTGCCCACTTAGCTTGACAAAATTCACTGGTCTTGGTTTTGAGTGTCAATCAAAATGGCCAGACACAATAGGCTTTACCTGCCACCAAGTGTATTTGGCTTTAAAAAAAGATACAAGATACGCACTGCAGCATGAATGGCAAAAAACACAGTAGGAGTGTCAGACACAGTACCCACCATGTCTCCAGTATACCCTTGGGATATGAATGGCAATAAGACCGAGCTGTATGTGTGAAACCACTTCAGCCCAGAGAAGCTAGCTTCTTTGGGGTTTCTGTAGCTTTTATAACATGCTGATTACATATTTGAACTTGGCTCAGTTTGTTATCATAACTGGGATCTCAGTACCATGTTGCATAGAAGGTGACTATTCTGTTTCTCACCTCAAAAGGACAGTTTTCAATATTTACTATTTAATATAAAGCTACTTCATGTTTTTGGGTCCATAAATATTATTGTAAAGGTAGATATTTCTTACTTACATCATCCATGGCTATTGTATTTTATCACAAACATAGAGCATACAAATATTCATATTATCATCTCAATATTTTTAATGTATAAAATTTGATGTATGTTTTTAAACAACTTTGGATATGTGTCTCTCTCCCATTGTTCAGAGTAGCTCAAATTCACTAGTTACAGATTACTCAATAAACAATCTCAATAATAAAATACAGGTGCTCAGTCAAAGCATAGTATTTATTATGGATTCAGTTTGCTCCTATAAATTTCTTGACTTATTATTATAAAAGGATTCTGGCAAGCTTCACCCCCAGGTGCTTCTGAAGCTAGAGAAAAGGACACAGAGCAACTCTTAACTAACCTTCCAAACAAGAAATCATTAACATAATTATAACTCACACAAATATTTGGAAATTAAATCATAAATTTCTGAATAAACCAAGAAAGAACTGAAAGAACAACGACAACAAAAGATCAATACCTGTAAGATTTAGGTAGAGTTAGGTTTAGAAAGAAGGTAGAACAAAATTAACAAATTAAGCCCAATGAATGTAGAAAAAAGGAAAAAAAATAAGATATATAGCAAATGTACAATAAAAATCATAAAATAAGTCAAACTTTTTTTCTTAGATAATTCTATTAAAATTGCTACAATAAATGATGAGTAAAATGAGAATGCACAAATTAACAATATTCAACATTTTAAAAGCATACTTCAAATTTAAAACATTAATAATATTGAGATGATAATATGAATATTCTCTCTGCCCCTCCCCCAACCTTCTCTCTATAAAAAAAAGGAATTGAAAGGCAGTGTCATTTATAGTTGAATCAAAATCAAATACTCAAGAGTAAATTGACTGAAAATCATGTGGTGTGTGTACAGAGAACTGCAACAATTTTTGAGACTAATTAAAAAGACTCAAATAAATGAACAGATTTACTGGATGTTTTCCTATTGTAAATATGTCAATTGCTAAATGATCTCTGCAATTCCAATCAACATTGCAATAATTTCTCTTGACAAGCTGATTCCAATAATTATACAAAAATTCGGAGAGCTAATGCAGCAAAGACAAAGTTAGAGAATTTACAGTACCAAGTATCAAGACTTATATATTAACAGAAATCACAATGATATGGTATTGGCACAAGGATAGAAATAGACTCATGAATCCAAATACAGAGTTTAGAGAAATGAGAACACATACATAATTACTCCATATGTGACAGAGATGTCACTTCATTGCAATGAAAATAGAATGGCCTGGTAAATGGTGCTGGGACAACTGAATCATCATCATCATCATGGTTCCCATCTTATACCTTACAAAGTGAACTGAAGATAGCTCTTTAACTTACATGAAAAATAAAACAACAAAAATGCAAAAATAATACCCAACTTCCAGAAGATAACATAAGAAAATATATTAATAACTTTCAGTGGACAAATATTTCTTAGACTGAACATGAAAAGAACTGGCTATTAAGGAAAAGATTGGAAATTCTGGCTAAAAACTTAAAAACTTCCTGTTTATCAAAGAGCAGTGTGGAAAAGATCAGAACACATGCCACAGAGTAGGAAAAAATATTTGTAGTACACGTGTCTGTCAAAGGTTGTGCATTTATAAAGATATCATTATAGTCATTAAGAAAAAAAATGAAAAATAATTCAGAGTCAAGGACTGAAAAGTCACTCCACATAAGTATTTTCAAATACTCAATAAATATTTGAATGTGTTCAACTTTATTTATTTGGCAAATGCAAATTAAAAGCAGAATGAAATATTCTCACATATACCCATTAAATAATAGAATAACAAAACTAGCAAAATAAAATACTTAAAAACATCATGTATAGGGTGCCTGGGTGGCTTAGTTGGTTAAGAATCTCCCTTCATCTCTGGTCATGATCTCAGGGTCTTGGGATGGAGCCCCTTGTTGGGCTCCCTGCTCAGTGGGGAGTCTGCTCCTCCCTCCCCTCTGGCTTTCCCCCTACTCATTCTCTCCCTCTCTATCTCTGCCTCTCAAATAGATAAAAACAAAAACAAAAATAAAAAACCTTAAAAACCCCATAAAACCAACCAAACAGACAAAAACCACCATGCATGGGTAAAGATGCATTCCCTACCAGAGCTCTCATACAAATGTTACTTGGAAATTCCAGTTGATGCAACCATTTTGGTAAGTTGTTTTCTGCTCTAAATTTTAATATATGCATACCCTAAGACCCAATAAGTACACTTCTGTGCATGTGTTCAACATAGGTGCATAAATGTATCACTGATGGACCTGCACAGAGAAGCATTATTTATAAATATTCCAATAGGGAAATAATGCAAATGCACATCAAGAGTAGAACAGTAGATATAATCTGTGGTATACTCATTCTACATATTAATAATACTATCAAATTAAACTCAATATTATCAAATTAAACCCATTCTATATATTAATAATATTATCAAATTAAACTCCACTTAAACTCATGAATCTCACAGACACAAATTTGAGTAAAAAAAATGATAGAATAAATGCTCTGTGATTTCTGTCATGTAAAAATGAAATGGGCAAAACCAATCAATGGTTACAGAAGTCAGAATGCTGTGTCTTTCAGGAGATAACACCTGGGATGGGCCTGAGGCAGTCTTCTGGAAAGCTGCTAATATTTTTTTTTTCTCAATTTGGTATTAGTTACACAGATGTGTTTGCTTTTCAATAATTATCAACTAATAGTGTGATTTGTGTACCTTTCTCTGTATGGGCTATATTTAAAAAATAAAATGATACATACTCTTCCTGGAGCAAAAAGATCACATTATGAAGAGTAACCAGTGTTGTCCTGTATATATAAGCTTGAAGAGCAGTGGGATTGGGTATTTCTAATCCCTAGTAACGAATTACAAAATGCAAAATTATCTAGTTGTGTTCATTGGGAATTTGTGGATAACCAGAAGATTGGAATTGAGCCAATGTTCTGAAAAATTACAACAGTTTGGCTGTAGAGATTCAGCCTAAAGGGACTTTAATGACTTATCCAAAATTTTAAATAAGATATTTGGCCATTTTTGGACTAGATGTATAAGCAGTTCAAGGAGAGCAAGGACATTTAGATGGAGAAAGAGGTAGAAGTAAACCGTAGGTAAAGGAAATCACGTTGGCAGGAGGATTATGCTCTGTAATCAAACTGAAGCTATACCCATTTTAGCTCGTGGTTGTAAGTAGAGTAGGTAACAACTAACAACTGTTTATGAATTTAAATCAGACACTCTGCTTCATAATTGATGGCCCTCCCTACTCTTGAACTTAAATCTACTCAGAAAAATAGGAAATATACACAACCTCACTCTTACATTATATTTTCAGATTATGTTATGTAATAGTCATATTTCACTTATCCATTCATCAATTATATGACATATTCATACACTGAACCAGAAAATGAATAACAAAAAGTCTTAAAGAATCAGAAGAGATGTCAGCCCTAAACTTAATTAATTTGCTCATAGGAAAGTACCTCTGGATCTAACTCATGTCCTATGATTCTTTATTATTTTTAGTTATCTGTTTTCTATAAAATTATGACATCAGGTTTGAATATTCTATTATTTTAGAAAGTTAGTATTTTTGCTTATGCAAGAGCTTTATTTTAGACATTGATGAGTGGCCTCAGTTGTTCTATTTGACACGAAAGACTTTGGTTCTTTTGCCACTTCTGTCCTTCTTCACTGTCGCTAAGAACACAACCCGCTTTACACTATCATTCAGCCATAAATCCCTCCCAACCTCCTCTCTCATCTTGTTCACAGCCACGGAAGGACTTTTGCTGGATCTTGTAGTAGTGCCTGTGAATTAGGTGGTTCTGTCCATAGAAAAAAGATGAAACTAGAGGCATCTCTCCCACGTTGGTGGGGAGGGAAATTAAAAGACAGAAGACAGAAGAGCTTCCCAGAAGTACTGGTTCTGAGTGATCCAGCCAGGGAAGATGAACAGTGCAGCAGCCCATTGGACGAGGGCCATTGATGTGATTAATGCTGAGAGCAGGCAGAACTAATGGGAACAAAAGTAGAACAAGG
Source organism: Ailuropoda melanoleuca (assembly GCF_002007445.2). Classification (NCBI taxonomy): domain Eukaryota; kingdom Metazoa; phylum Chordata; class Mammalia; order Carnivora; family Ursidae; genus Ailuropoda; species Ailuropoda melanoleuca. Next base: position 25,250,074 of record NC_048231.1, read on the forward strand.
TACGGAAAGCCAGTAGCAGCTAACACTTTCTATTAAAGTTATTATGCTTGTTTATCATTTACTATACAGTAAACTTGTCTTTTTATTGTAGTTTCGAAATGTTTATCTGTTTTATATTAGAAATGCATTAACTTTTTGTCTCATTGAATTTGTTTCATGAATTATAAACATAAAACACTTTATATTTATAGCTCATAAATATAATGATATAAAGATGTGAAAACGCTATATAAATATGAAAGTAAAGCATCAATCTTTTGATGTGATACAAAATAGATACATATATGTATACATGCATATATATCCTTGATATACATATATACTTGATAGATCACATAGATGGATAAGTGAATGCAGGTCACTACAAAATACAGACTATTTAAAGCAAAAAATCGGGAAGAGAAGGTAGAGACAGGTTCTCCAGGGGCAGTGAAAAGCAACAGTGAATCTGACAGTGATAGAAGAGGAAAAATACATCAAAACAAAATAGAAGAAATAAAATCAAGCCATCCAGTTAAGGGCAAATATGATCTCCTGAAGACATCTCCACCATAGCCTAGAAAAAATTTGACATTCATAGTGATGAGCCTGAGGAATATGGAAAATATTTATTGCACTATTTTAAAGGAGGCATCAAATACTATATTTCTGCGTTTACACAAGTAGCTGGGTTTTCGATACGCCAAGGAAACTCGCCACATTAAAATGTGATTTATAAAGTAATTTTCTAGATATTTAAAAAAATGCACTCATCTATGTCTCACTTTTAAAACTATCCCGTGGTGGAAATTCATTGAGTTTTTCTATTTGAATAGGAGAGGCTTCCTTTTGTTAATGCATTTTTGTTAATTGCAGGCTTAATGAGTCTCTCCAGGAGGCCCACCATGAAAGAGGCAGCGTGTTATTCCTCAAGGAAATTTTTCTCAAGTTTCTATTGACATGTGTCCCCAGATGAACCTTCCTGCGTCTACCAAGGCTCTAATACTGTGGAGACTTGGAGAAATCTAACAGAAGTACTACCTCTCCATTTTGAGATATGAAAATTACAGAAATAAGTGAAGTTGATGCTTCATGTTGATTATCAATTAAAGGAGATTTTATGAAGTAGCAAAATATTAGTGATTTTATGTCTTAATTTAAATATTATAAATAGTTTTGTATTATTTACTATTATATTTTTATTAGGGTTGAACCCATGAGGACTTCTATTGGCTGGAGACATGACAGCAAATTACATAGATTTATCGGGCCAGTTAAATGATAGGCTTCATATACCTTGGTGAGATAAGTCTGTAACCAGGCAAATTCTCAATATTATCTGGAAAGATGAGTAGAAATTGATGAGCACATGTGTTTTTCACTAGTTACTTCAGCGATTAGTTAATACATAACTGCAACATTGTTGACAAAGTCATATGATGTAATGTCTAATACAATTTTTTTATTTTTTAAGATTTTTAATTTATTTGAGAGAGAGAGTATGTGTGAGCACAAGCAGCGGGGAGGGGCAGAGGGAGAAGGAGAAGCAGACTCCCCGTCGAGCAGGGAGCCCCACTACAACTCAGGGCTAAATCCCAGGACCCTAGGATCATGACCTGAGTGAAAAGCCGACCCAACTGAGCTACCCAGGTGCCCTTCTAATACGTTGTCAGGAATCGGCGGACTAAACTAGTGTGATTTAGTGACTTATGTTGATTCTATAATGCATATATTAAAAGCTTTTTTGTTATGTTATAACATGATATAAAACAGTGATTTGGAGGGGCACCAGGGTGGCTTAGTTGGTTAAGTATCTGCCTTCAGCTCTGGTTATGATCCCAGGATGGATCATAATCCCAGAATCCTGGGATCCAGCCCGCATCTGGCTCCCTGTGCATCAGGGAGCCTGCTTCTCCCTTTCCCTCTGCAGCTCCCCCCTGCTTGTGCTCTCATTCTCTCTGTGTGTCAAATAAATAAAAAGCTCTTTAAAAAAATAAAACAATGATTCAGAGAATTACTTTAATGAGTAACTTGTAATTATCATGTGTTTAATTATGATTCCTAGTGTGTTTAACACTGACCTTTTCTCTAAACATATTAAGCATACCAACTGAAAATGTCCTTAAACTACTAATTCTCTTGCTAATATTTTTTTCATAAAAAAAAAAGAAAAATAGTGAATTCTAGCCAAGCCAATTTCACAGGCATTAGATTTCAAGTAGTGAAGCCCTGATGTGTGCATTTTCCCTCAAGAGAATGTACTTAAAAATAGTAAAAATTCAACTTTATAAATATCAAACGTATTCAACAATTCCAAAGAGCAGTAATGATGGGGGAGTGAGTACAGACTATTAAAGTGTTTAGTCAGCCCTTGAGATAGTACTGGGGTGTAGAATTGCTATAAGGGCCCCTCTTGAAATGTCAGTAAAGGAAGGACTAGATGCATTTCTGTAGGAATCGTATGGTTTTTAAGACCTCATAATTACGTTACTACGTGTTCACTGATCTCCAACTTGTTTGATGGGTGCAACTGTTCAAAACAAAACTAAAACTGGGCAGACATAAAAGGTTATGTCTGTTGATAAATTTCATGTTGGTTCTCTCTTTAGAAGTAATAGAAAGTTGCTCTGCTAAGTGGGAATCCTGTGCATGAATTTCTCAGGTAGAGTGAGCTGAGATGCAGAGGATAGCCAGTAGTTATCTGGGGAATACTCATCCCCGTGGCTCCATAGTTCCAGCTTATAGCTTCATAGTTTTATGATAACATAAATTATATCAAAACTACATTAGTGAAGTATTGCTACGGGCTCTCCCATATTGACAAGATACTTTATTATTCAAAGTTTATTGCTATCACTAGTTAGACACTTCCAAACTAGAAACCTGTGCTCCCTGTTTTTCTCATTTGGGTCTTCTAATTTTATTTGCATGTGTAACATCTGCTTAGCTCAGAGCAGTGAACAAGCTATTAAGACTTTGCTGATAATGGGAGCTTCAAGATTTTTATTTACATATGTTTCAGTCTAAAATACACACTCTTGGGACACACATACATATCAATACAAATGCACACCATCAAGAATTTAACTTCTAATCCGTGTAGATGCTTCATAATTATTCTTAATATTTATCACTACCAGTAATTTGCCTTTTTGTTTATTATCTTGTTTCTCAAATGGGATGTAAATATCATGGGGAGGGTCATAGACTGGGTTTCTTAGAGATTCTGAGATGAACGCTAACATGTTGATTTATTTGGCAATATTTTTGAGAGATTGACCACCAAAAAAGTTGGGAAGGCAAGACTGAATACAGGGCAAAACTGACTAGGAATTCAGTTGCAACTGGGATTTAGCTGTCTTATAAGAAGCTTTGGAGCTGAGACGACCTTTCAGAGTGGCCGCTTCTACTGAGGGCAGATTGGAGGGTGAGAAGGAACGGTAAAATTGGATCAAGAAGTTCCTGTGGCCAAGAGCAATTCCCGAGGATGGATGCAGTTGTGAGCCAGTAGCACCTGATGCTGCCAGCAAGGGGGACACAGCTGTGTTTTTACCTGACATGGCACCAATTTCATGACAGGGGGTTTTGGCTTTATTTGCATTGTTCCTTCCCATATTCCCAAAGTGTAGCATAGTGCCTGGCAGATAGCATGTGTTCAGTGAATTACTGCTAAAAGAATATAAATTATTTATTACAATCTTGCAACTTATAGGTTATTAGAGCTACAAAATCCTAACAAAATAAGCTATAAATTACAGACCAGAATGAGAAAGAAGAAAAATTGTCTTAGTGTTCTCCCTATGAATGTAAATCTTAGATATAACATTATGTTTAATAGAAAACAACATAATCGTAGCATTTTTCTGACATATAATGCAGCAATACTTTGGTAGATATTAGTATGATATCTAAGGAGATCTCAGTACTAAATGGGAAAAGACAGTATAGGTGAGACCATTTGAAATTTTGTAGATCTCATCAGTGTCTGTGAATCTGGTAAGTTTGGAAAGAGATATACCAGTTTATTCTAGCATACTTCAAATAAAAGTGTTTTAGGGAACTTCAGTTACCTACCAATTGCATATGACATTTTTAGCTTGTATCTTAATTAATTGTTCAGAAAATTGTGATGGTTTTAATTTGATTAAATCTACTTAAAAGCTGCATGCCTATTTCTATAGATACATGCTAAAACTGGAATAATATAGAAAAATACATCATCACCCCAGGGCACGCACAGAATATAAATATGTGGAGCACTAAATGTGTATCATTAGAGAGGAGCAAAAATATCAGTCTGGTCAGTTTCTTCTGGTAGCCTTTAATCCCATAAGAGAATGGAAGATCAATCAGATATTAAGGGAAAAAATGTATCAGCCATGGAGTATATAGTGAGACCAGCTTTTCTACAGCTATCAAGCCTGTAGAGAGTTCTGTACCTGTTAGAAATCAAGGAGAATTTTCCCCATGATCTCTTTGTGAGAGCACTATTTAAGATAAACTACAGGTAATAAAGGTATGTCTAGAGGAGTTAAATATAGAACTGACATTGGACATCTGAAAAATGTTTAAGTATAAAACTAACATTAAAATAAATGTAGAATTAGATTGCAAAACAAAATATAAATATAGTTGCTTTGACGATGTAAAATCAACAGAACACAACTTAGGAGGAGAAGTGGTAAAGAAGTTATGAGAGTAAGTTCAGTATTTGTCTTTTCTCTAATTGCTGATAGATTCAGATAACATTTAAAAGTATTGAGAAAGATAGGGGCACCTAGATGGCTTACCCGATTAAGCAACCAACTCTTGGTTTGGGCTCAGGTCATAATATCAGGGTCCTGGGTTCAGCCCTGCAAAGGGCTCTGTGCTCTGACAGCGTCTGCTTGTCTCTCTGCTCCTATCCCTGCTTGGTGATCTCTCTCAAATAAATAAATAAAATCTAAATAAATGAATAAGTAAACAAATAAATAAGTAAAAGTATTTAGATAAATGTTGAGGAAATGGGATGGCTGACTTTCTATATAATAATTTTTATATAATGTATAAAATATAATTTTTAAAGTACAGAATAAATACAAGCATTCCTGTATACTGTAGTGCCTACACACACATACACCCAGCAGACACAGACCTGGAAATGAAAACCATAGTGAGATTTGTTTGTTAAAAATATAAAAACCAACATTATAAGCCAAAATCATCTGACAGAGCTAACATGAAATATATCTGCCGTATGATAATTATAAATTCAGTGAAGACACACATTAAAAGAAAAGATTTGTGAAATGGGACATACACCCCAATCTAGGTTAAAAATCTAGGGTATAATAAAGAGACACAGATAAAATAGTGATTGAGGAAATTTGAAAATAAAAAGAGAACCGAAGGTGAATTAGGCAAATGCAAACAAAAAAGCAATGTACAACTAATGAATCGTTGAACACTACATCAAAAACTAATGATAGGTTGGCTAACTGAACATAACAAAACATAATTAAAAAAAAGAAACACGCAGTTTACATGTTATCCCAGACTTTTGCTGTATACTATATACTAGATAACATCAACATGCATAAAGCAAATATTAAAGGTAAATTTGGAATACATAGAAACTCCCTAGTTTCTAACAGAGAAGCTTCCTAACATGAAACTTTAATTTTCTCAGTCCAAGAGGGATTACCTGTGTAAAAAAAATAAATATAAAAATAAAATAATCATCACTAATGATATATAACTATTCTGAAAATCATAAAAATAAAAAAATAACTTCTCAAGTATTCATGGAATATTCACAGATATTAACAATATGTTAGTTTGCAATAAACTAATCATACTGCCAAAAGAAATCCTGTAAATTAATAACAAAACTAGAAAAAAAATGATCCTTTCACAAAGAGATTAATATAATACACTCTGTATTAAATGACTATTGAAAGAAAGAAAAAATCCAAATACAAATATCAGAATTCCAAGAAAATCAAAATAATAGTTAAAATTGCATTTCTCAGAACTAATGAGATTCAGCAAAATTAGTGCTCTGAGGAAAATTCATAGTTATGAAAAATTACATTAATCTAAAAATAAAGAAAAATTAAACTTACCATACAAAAAAGTTAGACTAAAAATAACCAAAAACATAAAGATAATATGAAGGAAGGAATGAATACATATATGAGAAATTATTTTAAAAGAAAAAATCAATAGAATTATAAGTAGAATAAAATAGAAACAGCAAAACTAACCTATATGAAAATAATGTAAAATCAAAAAATGCAAAATAATAAAAAAGAGGAGGAAAAAACCCACCTAAGTTAATTAATTTGTTCATTACATTTATAGGTTCGATTCTGGTTTTTTGTTTATTTATTTGTTTTGCATTTTAGATTTTATGTGTAAGTGAAAGCATATGGTATTTGTCTTTCTCTGTTTGACTTATTTTGCTTAGCATAATATCCTCTCAGTCCATCCATGTTGTTGTAAATGGCAAGAGCTCATCTCTTTTTATGCTGTATAATATTCCATATACATATACCACACCTTCTTTATCCATTCATGTATCAATGGACACTTAGGTTTCTTCCATGTCTTGGCTATTGTAAATAATACCACAATAAACATGGGGTGCATATCTTTTCAAATTAATATTTCCATTTTCTTTGGGAAAGACCCCAATAATGAAATCGTATGGTATTGCTACATTTAATTTTTTGAGGAACTTCCATACTCTTTTCCAAGGTTGCTATGCCAATTTTTATTTGCACCAATAGAGCACAAGGATTCCTTTTTTTTCCACATTCTCATCAACATTTTTTTTTCCTGTCTTTTTGATTCTAGCCATCCTGACAGGTATGAGGTGATATCATGTAGTTTTGATTTGCATTTCTCTGATGATTAGTGATGTTGAATGTTTTTCATGTGTCATTTGGCCATCTAGATGTCTTCTTTGGAAAATTTTTATTCAGGTCCTCTGCCCATGTTTTAATGAGATCATTTGGGGGGTTTTTTGGTGTTGAGCTGTGTAGATTCTTTATATATTTTGATATTAACCCCTTATCAGATATATCACTTGTAAATATCTTCTCTCATTCAGTAGACTGCCTTTTTATTTTGTTGGTGCTTTCTTTCACTGTATAAAATCTTTTTATTTTGCTGTAGTCCCAGTAGTTTATTTTTTGCTTTTGTTTACCTTGCCTTAACAGACATATCTAGAAAAATGTTGCTACATCAGATGTTAAAGAAATTATTGCCTATGTTTTCTTCTGGGAGTTTTATGGTTTCAGGCATCACATGTAGGTCTTTAATCCATTTTGAGTTTATTTTTTGGATGGTGAAAGAAAGTTGTCCAGTTTCATTCTTTTGCATGTAACTGCCCAGTTTTCCCAGCACCATTTATTGAAGAGATTGTATTTTCCCCATTTTGTATTTTTGTATCCTTTGCCATGGATTAATTGACCACGTAAGTGTGGGTTTATTTGTGGCTCACTATTCTGTTCCATTGATCTGCATGTCTATTTTTTTACTAGCACCTTACTGTTTGATTAGCTTTGTGGTATATACTGAAATCTGGAATCATGATACCTCTAGCTTTGTACTTTCTCAAAGAAACTATTTGTGGTCTTTAGTGGTTCTATACAGATTTTAATGTTATTCTAATTCTATGAAAAATGTTGGTATTTTGATAGGAATTGGATTTAATCTGTAGATTTTTGGGGGTAGTATGGATATTTAGTTAATATTAATTCTTAGAATCACGAACATGGAATATCTTTCTCATTTGTTTGTGTAATCTTCAGTTTCTTTCATCAGTGTTTTATAGTTTGTAGAGTACAAGTCTTTCACCTCCTTGATTAAGTTTATTCCTAGTTTTTTTGTTTGTTTCTTTTGTTTTGGGGTTTTATGTTTGTTTGTTTTTTGGTGCAGTTGCAAATGGAATTATTTTCTTAATTGTCCTTTTTGTTACTCTGTTATTAGTATATGGAAAGGTGCTGATTTCTGAGTATTAATTTTAAATCCTGAGATTTTACTGAATTTATTTATTACTTCTAATAGTTTTTTAGTGGAGTCTTTAGGGTTTTCTATATACAGTGCCATGTCATCTGCAAATAGTGACAATTTAACTTCTTTCCTACCAATATGGATACCTTTTATTTCTTTTCCTTGTCTGATTGCTATGGGTAGGACTTCCAGTACTATGTGGAATAAAAGTGGTGAAAGTGAACATCCTTGTCTTGTTCCTGATCTTAGAGGAAAAGCTCTCAGTTTTTCACCATTGAGTATGAGGTTAGCTTTGTTTTTTTCATGTATTACTTTTATTATGTTGAGGTATGTTTCTTCTGGACCCTCTTTTTTAGAGTTTTTATCACGAATGAATGTTGAACTTTGTCAAATGCTTTTTCTGCATCTATTAAGATGATCATATTATTTTTATCCTTCATTTTGTTGATGTAGTGTATGGCATTGATTGATTTGTAAAACTGATAACTGCCAGAAAAAAGGGGGATGGGAGGATGGGACAAAAGAGTGAAGGAGAGGGAGAGATACAGGCTTCTACTTATGGAATGAATAAGTCATGGGGTTGAAAGGTACAGTGTTGGGAATATACCCAGTGATATTATAATAGCATTGTATGGTAATAGATGATAGCTACAACTGTGGTGAGCAGAGCATAATGTATAGAGATATTGAATCACTATGGTGTACGCTTGAAACAATTGTAATGCTGTGTGTCAACTATCACCAAATAAAAAAAATTAAACCACAACAGTTAATTAAAAGAATAAGAATGCTACATTGCACAATGCAAATAAACTTGGAAAAATGGTCAAAAATGGATAAAGTAAGGAGATCAAGAATACTGAGTAATACAAAAAAAGAAAAAAATGGTTAATTTTAGAAAACTATACATTATCAAAATTGACCTGCGAAGAGATTAAAATCTTGGAGAGATGAACTTCCAAAGTGGCCATGGAGAGTGTGTTAAAAAATGATTAAAGAGAAGCAATTTATGTGACACAAACTATAACACTTCATGAAGTGAATAGTCTCCTTTTGGAGAATTGTAAAATGGAATGGAAAGCAGGAAGCTTTTATAAGATAAACAATAAAGAACAAGGATGAAAAACATAGAAAACACCCAATTGGCTGAGGCCACAGGGTCAACCTTGTTTGGGGTGACAAGACCCAGAATTAGCTTGTCTTTGGGGATTGGCTGACTGAGTATATTTTGTTTATGTTAAGCAGAATGTTTACAGAATACAAAAGATAAGTTCTGTTTTGCTGATGTGACACCCCATGCAGAGGTGACTCCATCTTGGGCCTAGAAATGTATTCTAACAGGTATTATTAAAGACCTACTCTTAAGCAAATACTGCCACAGCCATCTTTTACAAGAAAATTTTACCAAACATTTAAACAGAAGATGATTCTCATGCTATTTAAACTATTTCGGAACATAGAAAAGGGAAGCAAAGCCTTCAAACTCTATGTATGAGACAAGTATAACATTGATTCCAGCATTAAGCATACAAAAATTAGAAGAATTTTCGTTTATCACTATTAATAAAAATCTTAAACAAAGTACTAGAAAAATCCCATAGAACATGAAAATAAAAACACATGAGTAGTGTGGTTTATTCCAGGAATACTAGTGTATATCAACATTAGGAAACCTGTTAATAAAACAATAAAATGGCAAGGGACAAAATGCAATAATCATTATTAACTTAAAAACCATTAGTCTTTATTTTTTTAATATTTTTTTATTATATTATGTTAGTCACCATACATTACATACCTGGTTTTTGATGTACAGTTCAATGATTCATTAGTTGCGTATAACACCCAGTGCACCATGCAACACGTGCTCTCCTTACTACCCATCACCAGCGTATCCCATTCCCTCACTCCCCTCCCCTCTGAGGCCCTCAGTTTGTTTCTCAGAGTCCATAGTTTCTCATGCTTCAATCCCCTTCTGATTACCCCCCTTTCTTTATCCCTTTCTTCCCCTACTGATCATCCTAGTTCTTACGTTCCATAGATGAGAGAAACCATATGATAATTGTCTTTCTTTACTTGACTTATTTCACTTAACATTATCTCCTCCAGTGCCGTCCATGTTGCAGCAAATGTTGAGAAATAGTTCTTTATGATAGCTGAGTAATATTCCATTGTATATATGGACCACAACTTCTTAATCCAGTCATCTGTTGAAGGGCATCTCGGCTCCTACCACGATTTAGCTATTGTGGACAATGCTGCTATGAACACTGAGGTGCATATGGCCCTTCTCTTCAGTAGCCTGTCTCTTCGGGGTAAACACCCAGTAGCGCAATGGCTGGATCATAGGGTAGCTCAATTTTTAACTTTCTAAGGGACCTCCACACTGTTTTCCAGAGTAGCTGCACCAACTTGTATTCCCACCAACAATGTAGGAGGGATCCCCTTTCTCCACATCCTCTCCAACAATTGTTGTTTCTTGTCTTGTATCTTTGCCATTCTAACTGGCGTAAGGTGGTATCTCAGTGTGGTTTTGATTTGAATTTCCCTGATGGCTAATGATTTTGAACATTTTTTCATGTGTCTGTTAGCCATTTGTATGTCTTCATTGGAAAAGTGTCTGTTCATATCTTCTGCCCATTTTATGATTTGTTTATTTGTTTCTCGTGTATTGAGTTTGAGAAGTTCTTTGTAGATCTTGGATACCAGTCTTTTATCTATAGTGTCATTTGCAAATATATTCTCCTATTCCATGGGCTCACTANGTTCCATTGGTCTATGTGTCTGTTTTTGTGCCAGTACCATGCTGTCTTTGTGATCACAGCTTTGTAGTACACTTGAAATCCTGGCATTGTGATGCCCCCAGCTTTGTTTTTCCTTTTCAACAGTTCCTTGGAGATTCGGGGCCTTTTCTGGTTCCATACAAATTTAAGGACTATTTGTTCCAGTTCTTTGAAAAATGTCCTCGGTATTTTGATCGGGATAGCATTGAAAGTGTAGATTGCTCTGGGTAGCATGGACATTTTAACTATGTTAATTCGTCCAATCCATGAGCATGGAATATTTTTCCATCTTTTTGTGTCTTCTTCAATGTCTTTCAGGAGTGATTTGTAGTTTCTAGAATATAGATCCTTTACGTCTCTGGTTAAGTTAATTCCAAGGTAACATATGATTTTTGGTGCTAGAGTAAATGGGATGGATTCCCTAATTTCTCTTTCTTTAGTCTCATTGTTCATGTATAGAAATGCAACAGATTTCTGAGCATTGATTATGTATCCCTCCACATTACTGAATTGCTCTATAACTTCTAATAATTTGGGAGTGGATTCTGGTCTTTAAATAGGAATAGATGAATTTTTGTTAACATGACAAAAATGCCCCAATTTCAAACACAAAACCAAGAACATACTTAACATAGAAAAAATTTGATCAAGTCCCCTAAAGTCGGGAACAAGAAATAGATGGCCAAGTTGACCATAAATCTTAAACATTGACAGCACATATATTAGACAGGAAAAAGAAAAAAGGTATAAAATTTGAAAAAGAAGAGGTACAACTATCTCTATCTGCAAATAATATAATTGTATGATAAGATAATTTAAGTAGCAGGATATAAAATTAGTATAAAGAAACAAATCAAATATATTTTAAAAAGCTTGTAGGATGATATAATAAAGAAATCCATTTATAATAACAATAAATAATTATTAAAAAGAAAATATCTGGAAATGAACTTAATATGTAAGAATTGTCTTTACTTTACTGAAGAAATAACAAGAGGGGCGCCTGAGTGGCACAGTGGTTAAGCGCCTGCCTTCAGCTCAGGGCGTGATCCCGGCGTTATGGGATTGAGCCCCACATCAGGCTCCTCTGCTATGAGCCTGCTTCTTCCTCTCCCACTCCCCCTGCTTGTGTTCCCTCTCTCGCTGGCTCTCTCTATCTCTGTCGAATAAATAAATAAAATCTTTAAAAAAAAAAAAAAAGAAAGAAATAACAAGAAAAAAAGGAAAGAACTTGAATAAATGGAAAGGCATACTACATTCTTGTTTTAAAAGACTCAAAATCATAAAAGTGTCAATGTACTTTGTAAGTATAATGGGATACAAGTAAAAACACTATCTGTGTCTGTTATTTGGAAAAACTAGTTCTGAAACTCAAATAGAATAATTAAAAGACTGAAATTCTGGCTTCCTATAAAAGGAACTTGGAACTTGTCATTGCTGTTCTTATAAAAGAAAAAAACAAAACAAAACAAACAAACAACAACAACAAAAAACTGTCCAAAATAAAAATCAAAGGCTTACTACTCAGAAATCTGAACAGCCTGGTGAATCCATAGTCACAGTTTACTTAACCTGGGGTAGAAGCCTCTGAGGCCACAAATTGGTAGGAAAACTCCAATGGTTATTTTATGATTTCTAGAAGTTGAATGTGGAGAGTGAGAAACTTTTCATGGCTACTGTCTTAGGAAGACCCCTATGTTTTCATGAGCTTTTCTTCCTGAATTCCCACCAGGTGCCCATGTGTTCTCATGGGCACAATCTGAAAAACATCCCCTCAGATGCTTCCTTGTTGCTGGCAGGGAAAAGGGAAGAGCAAAAAATTTGAAATACATCCAAAACCTTCTCCATAATAAAGGCCTATACCACAGGAGAAAATAACTTATCAGAGCTCTGTCCAAGAGCCATGGGTGAAGGACATTTTTCTTTTCCATCCCCCTTAATCTCAGGCTCCCAAAGGGGAAGGGGAGACATTTTATAAGAAAAACACTTGTGGAGGTAGTAGATGAGACACTCAGGTCTATTAAGACAGGGATTAAATCATAAGATTATAGAATGCTTCCCCTCCACCACGTCTTACCACTATACCATCTAGTCTCCGGTATAGTAGTGGATTACATCTGACTAGGTGGCTTACATAAAAGAAATTTGTTTTCTCACAGTTCTGGAGGCTGGGTAGTCCAAGATGAAGGTGCTGGCCAGTTGGTTTCTGGTAACTCGCTTCTGGCTTTAGATGGCTCCCTTCTTGCTGTGTGCTCACATGGCAGAGATAAACAATGTGAGATCTCCCATTTCTTTTCTTATAGAGTAGTCCTGTTAGATGAGGGCTCCACCCTTAATGACCTCAACAACTTTAATTCCTTACTCTAAATAAAGTCGCATTAGGTCAGACAGCATATGAATCTCAGCAGAAACAATCCAGTCCATAGCAGTAGAGAAGCTCAAAGTCAAGAGGAGAGACAATAGCAAAAGTAGTAGAGGAATTTAAAGCTTCTGATATTTATAACTACAAAGCCAAACTCCTGACCAGATTTATGTAAATCCTCATACTAGATTATTTACCTCAATTTCTATTACCTGATAAAATATATCCAGCTAAAAACATTACAAGATAAGAAAACTATGGAACAATATTCCTTATGAATATTGATTCAAAATTCCTTCACAAAATATTGGCAAATTGAATTTAACAATGTAGAACAAGAACAATAGATGGCTGCCAAGGGAATTTTATTCCACATATTCAAGGCTGATTCAACATTTAAAAATCAATTAATATGATACATCAAGAAAATTCATGCAATCATATCAAAATTACCAAAAAGCATTTAAAAAAAATTCAAATCTTTTCATGATTAAAAACTCTCAGCAAATTAAGAATGAAGGGGAACTTCCTCAACTTAATAACAAATATTTATTAAAATTTGTAACTCACTTATACTTAATGATTAGAGACTGGGCACTTTTCCCCTAAGATTGGGAACAACATAGGTATGTCTTCTCTCACCACTCGTATTCAATACTCTACTGGAAGTCTGGATAGTGAAAACACAAAAACAAACAAAACAAAACAAAACAAAAAACAGAAAAAAAATAATCTGGATATTGAAGTGATAAAAAAATCTCTTTTTTTTCAAAATGAAAACAGTATCTCTGTGAAAAAATTCAGAGAATCAAGGAAAAAATAAATCTTGGAACTAAATGACTATAAAGAGACTATGCACCAACAATAAACAACTGGTACCTAAAGAACAAATAGCACCTAAAGAATTAAATATTTAGGTATAAATCTGGGAGTGCCTGGGTGGCTCAGTTGGTTAAACATCTGCCTTTGGCTCAGGTCATGATCTTAGTGGCCTGGGATCAAGCCCTGAGTGGGGCTCCCTGCTCAGCGGGGAGTCTGCTTCTCCCTCTCCCTCTGCTGCTCCCCCTGCTTGTGCTCTTTCTCACTCTCTCTCAAATAAATAAATAAAATCTTTTAAAAATATTTAGGTATAAGTCTAACAAATATATATACAGATACTATTCATGGCAAATTACAAAACACTGATGAAAAAATTTTAAAATGATTTAAATAAATAGGGAGATAATCTGTGTTAGTGGATTATAATACTTAATAATTGTTAAGATGCCAATTCTTCTCAACACAACTTGTATACATTCCACAAAATCCCAATGAAAACCCAGCAAGCTATTTTGTGGGACAAACACATTCTAAAGTTTATTTGGAGATCAAAAATTGAGAATATCCAATCTACTACTGAAGAAGAAAAAGAAAGTTTAAGGACTTACACTAACAAATTTCAAATCTTATTATAAAGCTACAGTAATTGAGATATAAAGGTTCTGGTGAAAGGAAAGATAGATAGATCATTATGACAGAATGGAGAGCCCAGAAATAGGCACAAAAATAGTAAACTAATGTTTGACAAAGGAGTAATGGCAACTCAATGAAACAGGGATATCAAATACTGTTAGAACAATTGGAGATACATATGCAAAAATAAATAAATTAATAAAATGAATCTAGATCCGTTCTTTATATCTTTCATAAAAAGTAACTCACAATGGACCATAGATCTAAAATGCAAATTCAAACTGTAGAACTTCTAGAAAAAAACCATGAGAAGAAATTTTACACGATCTTGTGTTTGGTAATGAGTTTTTAAATACACCAACAATACTCTCCATCAAAGAAAAAAAATGATAAGTTAAACTTAATTAAAAGTTGAATATCTGTCTTATAAGTCATTGTTAAGAGAATGAAAAGACATGCCACAGACTCTAATACATAGCTTATACAGAAATTGTATCTAAAATACAGAAACAATCCTAAAAACTCAACAATAAGAAAATAAACCGCCCAATTAAAAATGGGGCCAAAAAATCTGAATGGCTACTTTATCAAAGTAGATATGCTAATGGAAAATAAGCATATAAAAATGCTCAATATCAATTGTCATTAAGGATTTGCAGATCAAAACAACAATGGGATACAGTTACATACCTATTAAAATAACTAAAATACAAGGAAAAAAAGGACAATAACAATTGCTGGGAAGGAGACGAAACAAGGGGAAACTCTCATTCATTTTTGGTATGAAATCGAAATTGTACAGCCACTTTGGAAGACAATATAGCAATTTCTTATAAAACTAAATATAATCTCACTATCTGATTCAACAGTCATGCTCCTTTGATGTACCCAACTGATTTGAAAGCATATTTCCACACAAAAACCTATACATGAATGTTTATAGCACCTTTATTCATTATTACCAAAAACTGGAAGGAACCACGATGTCCTTCAATAGGTGAATGGATAAACTAACTGTGAAACATCCATATAATGGAATATTATTTAGCAATAAAAAGAAATGGGCTATCAAGCCATAAAAGGATGTAGATGGATTTTAAATGCATATTGCTAAGTGAAAGAAATCAGTCTGAAAAAGATATGTACTGTATGATCCCAATTATATGATCTTCTGGAAAAGGCCATAATGTAGAGTTTTGCTGAGGGTTTGATGAGTTGGAAGGGAAGGTTGAATAACTGAAATAGAGGGAATATTTTAGAGGAGTGAAACTATTCTGTATGATACTCTAACGGTGAATATAAAATATTAAGAATTTGTCAAAATCCATAAAACTTTACAGAATATAGAGTAAATGTTAAGGTGTGCTAATTAAAATGAAAGTATTTAGGAGGTAGGGGGATTTTATTGATCAAATATAGAATGTGACAAAAGATTCTAAATGTATTACAAATGAATGAAAGAATTTCATTGAAAGAGCTGGTGAATAACATACTAAATTGGAAAATGGAACCTGTAAGTCTAATGGCAAGAGGAACTATACATAGCACCATACTCTACTCAGTATATTTGTTTCTCACAGAAGAGCATAACTCCCCACTCCTTAAATTTGGGCAGCCCATAGTGCTTCCTTCCAAAAATTATAGTATAAAGGAGGAATATAAAAGGAATAACTTTACAGGAGGAAAACCTCAAAAATACTGCCTTAAGCTGCGTGATCAAGGTTAAAATCAACAGTGATTAATTATGCTGATAATGTGTACTCTTGATATAATGTGATGACAATCACACTTTATCTCTGTGTTCTTCCTCCACAAAATATACTACCCCAGTCTAATCATCAGAAAAACATTAGACTAATCCTAATTGAGGGATGGACTAAAATATCCTCAAAACTGTCAAGGTCATCATAAATAAGAAAAGTATAAGAAACACTCACCACCAAGAGGAAATTAAGGAGAATGGAAATTAAGAAGACATGACTAATGCTATAATATGATATCCTAGATGGGATCCTGGAAAAGAAAAACAGGGTACTAGGAAAAACTGAGGAAATCTGAATAAAGTATAGACTTTAGTAATAATAATAACAGATAATTAATTGTGACAAATGTTTCACAGTAATGTGAGATGTGAATAACAGTGGAAACTGGTTATAGGTCATACAGGAACTTTCTGTACTTACTTTCCAAGGATTTCATAAATCTTTTTTTTTTTTAATGATTTTTTTATTATATTATGTTAGTCACCATACAGTATATCCCCGGATTCCGATGTAAAGTTTGATGCTTCATTAGTTGCATATAACACCCAGTGCACCATGCAATATGTGCCCTCCTTACTACCCATCACCAGTCTATCCCAAGGGATTTCATAAATCTAAAACTCTTTTAAAATTAAAAAAAAGATGATCAAATTAAAAAGTATAACTAAATAAATGAATTGCCAGGCAGTTTTGTGACGCCCTGTGACCAATATGATTTTAAAACATACGAAAAAAATCTTCATTAGTAAAACAATTTTTTTCTTTTCCATGCTAATAGCACAGTTAAACCTAGCAAGAAAGCTTAAAATTCAATTATATTGAACAATATAGAATATTAAAAAGGAGAATTCTGGAATCATTAGTGAAAGGCAGATCTCAGTAATATTTAATGCTATTACTATCTGGTAGCCATGTGAAAAAATAATGAAGTTAGATTCGTATCTCATAATGTACAGGATAAGTTCCCAAATGGATCAAATATTTAAATGTATAAATGAAACCATACATGTATCAGAAAAAGAAATAAACTTTACAGATGGAAAGTCTTTCTGGTTCTCAAAACTCAATCATGAAAGAAATGATTGATACTTTTTCTACATAAAATAAAAAATCTTATACATGGCAAATAAAGCTAATGTATACATAATAAAAAAACAATAAGAAAGGGAAATAATATTTGCAATTCATTAAAAAGTCCCTAATATAAAGAGTATTTAGAAATTGCTAAGGAAAAGACTAGTTACTAAATAGAAAAATTGGAAAAAGTATAGAGTTCATAGAATAGTGAATACAAAAGACTTATTTGTATTTTAAATAGTGTTTAAATACTATTTAAAATAGTATAGATACTATTTAAATACCATCAATATTTAAATAGTATCAGACTTTTTCATTAAAAAAAGAGAAATGTAAATAAAAACAACACAGAACTTTTCCACATCAGACTTGTGAAAGTTCAAGAATTTAACAATTTTGTCAGTGAAATTATGAAGAAATAAGCATTCTCTTGTATTGCTGTGGGATGCATTAATTTGTACAGCTCCCATTCAGTGCAATGTATCAATATTTATCATATTTCCAAATGCATATACTCTATTGACCCAGCAATCTTCACTTATAAGAATTTGTCATGCAGATTTAGTCACCCAGATAGGCAATGTTTTTACAGGGGTATTCATCATAACTTTGTTTATAAGAGCAAAAGATTTTTTAAAATATCCCTTAGTAGTGATTCAATTAATAACTTTTGTCACATCTATGTAACTGAATATTAGGCAGCTATAAAAAAGGAAAAGGTCTTTCTACACTAATATGAAATGAGTCCAGTTATCTTGACTGGTAAGTGAAAAAAGAAAGTACAAAATAAGAATTTTGCCCTGTTGAGGAGAGTATAGTCAAAATTTCATATATAGGTATAAATAAACACTGTAATATATAAAAAAGAAATGACTGTTCACTAAGGGAAGAGTTGATTGGAAGAAATGGGAACTGAAATATATATGAGTATGTGTGTGTGCGTGTAATTTTTAATAATGTAAATGTGTGTCTATTTTTAAAAAGTTATTTGACTTGTTTTTACCAATTCTGCCAAAAGGACTGAAATGGCTGTGCATTTAAGCCCAATCTACATCTTGTCAATGTCAAAGAAAACATGAGTTAATGTTGAAATCACCAACATTAAAAATATAACAAAACAATATTTACTATTACATAAAATTTTCTAATGGATCTCACCTTAGAACTATAGTTAAGGTCAAGTTGTTGTTCTTGAAGGAAAACATTATCACAAGGTAGTCTTACTGAGCTCCTACTAAATAAATAAATGTCTTACATTATCATTTGCAATAATTTTTTTATTAATTTAGGATGAGTCCTTACTCCCCCTGCCCCAGTGAAAACATTTTCTGGTACTAAATGAATAATTTTATGGTTGAAGAAAATGTTCACAGGATACAGAGGATAGTGCTTAATGTGAGTTTAGTGTCCTTTGGTCAAAAAAAAAATACTGTATTCAAATTCAGATTTCTAAATTTAAGTTTTTATATTTAAAACTTGTCAAGTGTCTTAATTGTGTGACTTCGGCAAGGGACTTTTATTTCAACTTTTCTCAATGGGTTGTGGCAAAGATCAGATGACATTTTGTGCGTAAGAGCACTTTGTAAATTTTAAGGCACCAGATAACTGTAAATTATTATTCTGACACAATCATTTGCTAAATTGTATGCTAGGATTCTCAAAACAATGAGTGGACTTTCTTTAAAAAAGTTCACCTTTTGCTTTTTAGGACAGGAATTAAAAACACCTTTAGCCTTGATGTTAGCTTTTATCACTAGATGCTGCTGACATATCTGAGGAACAGCTACATAAAAAGATTTCAGAATGTGTGGGAGGACTAATGAGTGGGGAGGGCAAGACCATGGAAAAAGGAAATAAAAACTAAAAATGAAGAGAGAAGGGAAGAAGACATATGGTGATAAGAATCTATACTTTCACTGCTTTGAACAGTTACCCCTGTAGATTTCCAATGGGGATTTTACTTTTTAAAGCCATTTAAATATTTTTTCATTGTAGTTATGCAGAGCATAAATTTCCAAAATTTGGAAGAAAAATGTGAAAATTAATGTACTTTCAAGCGTGTTCTGAGATACACGTAATGTTATTAGTGATAACAACAACGCATGGTAATAGTTTTTGTTTGTATCCTAATGAGTTGATTTAGCTACTTTTTCTGGTAGCACTATCTTCCAAGACTATAAAATGATAGTTCAAGCTAGCATGATACTTGTGCCTTACTATTTTATGTCTTCTTTTCTGCTTAATGTATAGATTCAACTCTATGGATATATCATTTCTACTTCCTTACTTCTTTATATGCCAGATAGTTGTGTTTTTTCTACGTTTAGTTTGTCCCAGTCTCCGAATTATTGACTATCTTCTTAGCGGTTAGTTACTTCAGAACATGAATAAGGAGATTGTAACTGCATGAGTTTTTTCAGGGTGGATAAGACTTTTACAGGTTTTGAAATTACAATGATAAATTCTTAAGTACATACATGATGTTATCACACTACAGACCGAAGAGAACAGGAGTTGGTAAATCAGTACTTCCCTCAGCTGATTCACAGCATTTGCACTAGTTTGAATTTAATCCAAAATGATCTTTGCATACTTTTCATCAACTCAACTAGACAAGTTCCTAGTAAAAAGAAAAAAGCTAGAAATACTGCAAATGAAAGGGTTTCTGCCTGTCTGGCCTAACTTTGGGCAATGTCACTCCTCATAACAACAGATGGTGTTACTCCCTCTGAAGTCCTGTTTGTTGATGTTATAAATGACTAAAAATTGAGATTTTCAGTGAAAGTGCTGACAAAGACTACACTGGATCATCTCACAAGATGGCATTAACTTGCATTACTTACTGGTAACTGTAGAGGCAGGGTATTCCTGCTACATTATAATTGCATGGTATTCCCTATAATCCAGTATCCCAGAACATTTCAAATATACATGAGAAAAATGGGAAGTTAGCATTTAGCAAATTGTAAAAGATTACCATTTCAGAAAGATGTAGACTCACTGATTTTTTTTTTCCTGTATACAATAGAACATGAAATGTTCTTTAAATTTAAAAAGTACAGAAGTCAAGAAGGAAGAATTTTAAACTAGGATTCAGAAAGAAAAAAGTCAACTGGTCCAGAAAAACTCTTTAGAAGCCTTTGCTTGGGCCTGGTAGTTTCTGGGTTGGGAGTTAATTAGCATCAAAGGAGGACAGCTGGAACTGAGTGAGCCGAGACTGGACATGCCTCTTTTGGGGCAGTTGTCATGCTCAGGAAGGTCACCTAGTGACCACTGGCCATTGACGGTTGTCAAATGTCAGTCATAGCAAATGCCTTACTGATAATTACCATATGTCAGAATTCAAAGAGATTTTATGGGCTATAATTATGGGTTAAAATGATATGAATATGGTTTTATATATGTAAATATAATAATGAAGAAACTGAGTTCCAAGGAAGATGAACAGAACTCTCCAAATAATGCTATACTCCAACATTTGATGATAAGTGAATAGCTAAGTATACCTAGAACTCAAATTTCCTTATTCCTAGTTAAGCATTTTTTTTTTCAAATCCCTATTTATACTACAAGGGTTGTTCTAGTACTAATAGTAGTGATTGTTAGTATTTCCATGATAAAACTAGCACTAAAATTTGGCCAACTCTGCAATATGAATTATCTCATCCGCAAACCACTGAGGATTTAATGATTAGCTGCTTTCATTAAAATCCCAATGAATCTGACTCAGAAACTGAGGAAATTAAAAAAAACCCTAATATATATTATGTGTGTATATATATATGTCACATTATGTGAGAGACATCACACACAAAACTATAAAATTTTATTCCATTTTCATAATAGTCCTGTATTTAAGTTTTTGTATTAGTATTTTAATGCATAGAGGAAACAAGGTTCAGAGAAGAAAAATAACTTATCCAAGTCACATAACGTGTAAGTAATGAAGTGAATTTGAATCCACCTTATTGTTAACTTTCCATCTGAGCAAGCAAATAATTTGTCCAAGGTTAAGCAGTAAGCATTAAAATGAAGTTTCAAATACAGGATTTCAGATTCTGTATCACTTGCATTTTCCATAGCATTGCACTTTAGACTTTTTCCAGAAGTTCCTCAGCATTTTTTATGAGAAGAAACTATTTTTCAATTTCTAAAGCCTTGAAGTTCTGAGTGAGGTATACTTCTTGCCAGTATGGGTATTTGTGATGAGCCTCAGAAATGGGAATTTGGCAACATTAATCAGCTTGAAGGTCTACCCAATATAACACTCGAATCTCCTTTTAAGATTTCTATCATTTGGTTAAGAATTTTTATTAGAGGGGCGCCTGGGTGGCACAGCGGTTAAGCGTCTGCCTTCGGCTCAGGGCGTGATCCCAGCGTTATGGGATCGAGCCCCACATCAGGCTCCTCTGCTGTGAGCCTGCTTCTTCCTCTCCCACTCCCCCTGCTTGTGTTCCCCTCTCTCGCTGGCTGTCTCTATCTCTGTCAAATAAATAAATAAAATCTTTAAAAAAAAAAAAAGAATTTTTATTAGATGTATTCTCATGTACATTAACAAGATGTACTTATATAGTATATCTATCTATCTGTTCGTCATCTATCTTTTTACTTATCTATCATCTGTTTAAATCTAGTGGGTTGACATAGGATAAAAATAAAAATACAACCACATTTCTTCATTTTTTAAAAGATTTTATTTTTTTTACTTGAGAGAGAGACAGAGCAGGAGCAGGAGAGGAGCAGAGGGAGAGGGACAGGGAGAAGCAGACTCCCTGCTGAGCAAGGAAGGGCTGGATCCCAGGATCCTGAGATCATGACCTGAGCCAAAGTCAGATGCTTAACTGACCTAGCCACCCAGGTGCCCCGCAAGGTCACTTTCTTGAAAAGGATGATCAATAAATTGTCCCCAACATAAGGTACAATGTATTGTGTACCCCAGATTTAACAGGGCCACATCAGGCATATGGAGGCAGAGACCTCTAGGCAGGAGTAATTTTTGTGGTCAGGTAAATAGAAGCTTCCTGTTTCTAGATCTGTCTTTCTGAGTTTATTCATGGATTGGCGTATGGTAAAGATAAAGGGTCTTGTCTCAATCCTTTAAACTTTCTGATATTTAGAGGCAAAGCAGGAGAAAAATAGTAAAACAAAGAAGATTGAGAAGGAGTACCTCATGAAGTAAGAGAAAAAACAGAGTGTGGACTTTTGGAAACCATGTGGCAAAGAAGGGTGTATTTTATGAAGAAAAAATGGACACTGAATGTTATATGTAAGTGAGGAATCACTGAATTCTACTCTGGAAACCAATATTACACAATATGTTAACTAACTAGAATTTAAATAAAAACTTGAAACAAAAAAAAATGAAAGAGAAGAAAAAAGAAAAGAAAAGAAAAAAGAGAAAAGAGGAAGGAAGGAAGGAAAAAGAAAAAGAAAGAGGATATTTCGTTGACAGATCAATGAAAGCCAAGTTAGAACTGGAACTCATCCCTGCCATAATGAATACGAGACAGTAGATTGATTTTAAATCCCACCTGCTGTTGAGGAACAGATTTGGTAATCCGATGCCGGTCTTTGTTGTGATTGGCTCAATGATTGGATGGAGCTTGCACCAAAAACCTTTGGAGTCAAGAAGGAGTGGGGCAGAGAAAACCTGGGAAGCAGAACCATTTCTTCTATGCCCCGAAATTCCTGGAGCAATGTTAATGGCAAAGCAGTCACCTGATAAATATTTGTTGATTGATTACAACATCAATAGACTCAAGGAATTTGCATATGATAATAGGGCTGAATTTTTCATAGGACTCATCTGGAAAAATGAAGGGTAAATGATGTGATTAAAGTCTATGAAATTTTGAAGGCTCTGAATTGAGTGAATGCAAATGTCCTCATTAAATACTTGATTATTAGTATGTTGAAGATCTCTTTAAACTTGAAAGAGACAATTGTGAATAAATGAAGGTAATAGGACTAATGATAAAAAGGTTAATACACCTTGGGATCAAAAGTGCCACAGTAGGCTGAATGTATAGGAAGGCTTGAGAAGAATTGAGATAAGTTGATGAATGATATATCCAGAATGGAATTTAATATAATTTAATTCCATATACATTTGGAGACAATCCTATACCCACTTGAGTCTGACATCATGGAACAAAACAACATCCTTCTATATATTCTCCTCATTTTCCCTCTTAAGAACTTGATGATGTTCTGAATTGACAGTGGTTCTGTCATTTCTCACACATTTTCAGTGAAGGACAAGTATTTAGAAGGAAAGCACGATTATTCAAGGACTTTGTAACAAAGAACATTTCTGCTCTGTTTGGGAAGATTGTTGTTAGAATCAAGGGCACAGCTTTGGAGTGTCCTTAGCCCCAGATCAACTGAACCGAACTGGAGAGGAATGAAGTAAGAGACATTATAGCCAAATAGCTTTTACCCACAGATGGAAGAATATAGATTTTCCTCCTGGTTGAATGATTTGAATTCCATTGGTAAAAGCTTCTTTGATGAAGAGAAAAGGGAGAGTATTTCTACTGCTGATTTAAATCTTTGTCCAACTTGTACCATCAAAATGCATCCCCTCCCAATAAAATTCAGTTCATTTTGAAATTGTTTTGCATAAAAAATACATAACAATTTGTTGAACATAGTATTTTACAGTTGACCATTTTCTTTAGGTAGAAATGATTCAATTATAGATTAGTTATCAGGAAATGGCATAAAATAATATTTCATATTTTGTTTAACATTTTATTTTATTAAAAATAATTTCTATATTTTTACCTTGTAAATTACTAAAGAACAAGGGAAACCAGTTTCCAAATATTTTCAATACGGTTTTATGTATACATTTTTAAAAAGATTT
Source organism: Ailuropoda melanoleuca (assembly GCF_002007445.2). Classification (NCBI taxonomy): domain Eukaryota; kingdom Metazoa; phylum Chordata; class Mammalia; order Carnivora; family Ursidae; genus Ailuropoda; species Ailuropoda melanoleuca. The sequence continues at coordinate 25,274,356 of NC_048231.1, forward strand.
TATTTCTTTATTTGAGACAGATTGAGAGAGAGAGAAGGAGCAGGGGGAGGGCCAGGGGAAAAAGGAGAAGCAGACTCCCTGCTGAGCAGGGATCCTGACGTGGGGCTCAATCATGGGACTCTGGGATCATGACCTGAGCCAAACGCAGCTGCTTAACCTACTGAGCTACCCAGGTACCCCTATATATGCATTTTATATAGGTAATTAAAAACATGAATGTTTTGTGGTATTTAACAGCTGAGTAGATAGAAACCAAGGCCATATTAACCACTCTTGCTAGATATAAACCACTCTTGCTAAAAAGCATTTTGTGTTAAAGTTGTTTCACCAAATCTACTTTTAGAGCCCAGGTACTTTCATAAAAAATATGATTAAAATACAAAAACTTCAGTTAGTTTGCAATTCTTTTCTTTTTTAATAATAATTTTTTTATTATATTATGTTAGTCACCATACAGTACATCCCTAGTTTTTGATGTAAAGTTCCATGATTCATTACTTACTTGGTTATAACACCCAGTGCACCGTGCAATACATGCCCTCCTTAATACCCATCATTTGCAATTCTAAAAAAAAAAAAATTGAGACTGCTGTTCTGAGCCAATATTTGTGAATAACTTCTATTCTTCAAAACTATCTACAGTAATAGATTCTTGCAATGAGGGTTAATTGCTAGTATTTTATTTGACCTGACAGGACAGCCAATGTTTCTACTGTCCAGTGTCAATGTGCCAGCACCCCCTGGTGGGCACTGTTAAAAATAAAATTTAGTTCTACTGATAAGAAAGGTTAAAGATGTTCACTGGTATTCCGTTCATTGTGTGGGAATGCATTTGCACGATTCAGATAGCTTTGTGTTTCTGAATGAACACTGTCAAAAGAATATTATGTAACTACAAAAACCCAAGTTAGGATGCCACCAGCTCTCATTGCCCTGAAATATCTTTGATTTAAAGAAATCACATATACATTTTTGTATTTATGTGTGTGTGTGTGTGTGTGTGTGTGTTTGTATAAAGTAATATGAGCTATATATCATGTGTGTTCGCTCAACAAACATTTTTTATTTAGGTTTGTGCTATGTATTCTTGCAGTTACAACCAGGGTTTTGACTCTTTCCTGGGGTTATTGTGGTATAGAAAAAAGCATGGATTTTTTCAGAGACTGATTTTATTTGACCTCTAATTCTCTCAAATGTTAGCATTGCGATTTAGAGAAAATTACTTAGCCTTTTGAACCTAATTTTTTTCATCTGTAAAACAAGGGTAGAAATATATACACAGATTGTTACAAAGTAGAAATGGTCAAGCCTTGCCCAAATATTTTAGGCAAATTTTTCCTGAAGTCCTCCTGCAGCATCTGTTCTTAACAATGAACGTCTTTAAAATGCATAAACATGTACACATTTTTATTGCCGAACATCAACAATGATGTATAAAAAAAAACCTAAGGAATTTTAAGCATTAAAATTCATTATAGATGGTGCTTTACGCTAAAATAAACACAAAATAAACAACTGGATATTTATCTTGATAGGAATAAATTTACATTTTTTCTGTATTATCCTTGGTACCTGACATAAGTTAATTATTGAGAATTTTACAATAAATGTTTATCAATTGATTGATAGAATGTGCAGGAGCTCTAAAAATAGTCAAATCAAAAGCTAGAGCTTATTAGTGAAATGACATTAAGCTTGGCAGGGTTTATATAAATGCTTTTCTGTGAAATTATTTATAGATGTGAAAGAAAATCCCTTTAGAATTCACTCCCAAAATATTAGACTATCTCTATAGGTATGACTAGTTCTGCAAATCTTGTCTGAATAAACAGGCGATTTAAAACGGTAAAGTAAATTGTAAAGGAAAACGATAAAGGAAAATGAATGAAAATTTAAGAATACTGGGCAAGTTTCCTGAGAGCAAGCTTTTTTTTTTTTTTTGGAAGATTTTTTATTTATTTGACAGAGATAGAGACAGCCAGTGAGAGAGGGAACACAAGCAGGGGGAGTGGGAGAGGGAGAAGCAGGCTCATAGCAGAAGAGCCTGATGTGGGGCTCGATCCCAGAACGCTGGGATCACGCCCTGAGCCGAAGGCAGACACTTAACCGCTGTGCCACCCAGGCGCCCCCCTGATAGCAAGCTTTTGAGAAGGATTGTTGAATGCCCCCAAAAGTTGGAATAGAAGGGTTGTGAGACACAAAATACTCAAAGAATGCAAAGTGCAAAAAGAACACATGAAAAGCAATCTCCATTTTTTTGCAATTATGCTCTATGATATCTGGAAGCTATCTGGAACTGTTATTTTGGTGAATGCACTTCAGAATTTCTTGGTTTCATGCTTTAGAAACAATATGGTTTATGGTTCGTTGAACAAAGTAGATCTTCTCTGACCACAATGGTCTGTGGTGAAGGCTTTCACCAATGGATTCCAATGCTCATTTCCATTGGCTATGCTCTTAATTTACCATATGTAACATGGTATATTTACATGTATTTTAATGCTTCTATATTCTCCCCAAGGGTAGATGGGAGCTTCCTCTGGGCATGGACATTCTTTTTCCTTTTAATGCCACATGTTAAAGATAACCAGGCCAGATTTTCCAATAAGTTTGCAATTATTCTAAGGCAGAGTTTCCCGAACATTTGTGGCCATAAAATCACTTGGAATGGTGTGAAAGAATACAGATTACTTGAATTTACCCAGATAACTGAGTCATAATTTTCCTTTGAAGGTACTTGGAAATCTCTATTTATAAGAAACAACCAAACTTATTCTTATGGTTATTTAAACATTAGACCTATTCAAATGATTCCATTCAGAACAAGTTTACATAAAGGGAATCTAAGCACAGAGAACTCAATTTAAACATAAAAACAAATACTAGATAGAGGTTATTTAACAAACAAATAGTGAAATTATAGTGGTCATTTCTTTCCTATAACTTTAAAACATCCTTGTTTGTTCTTTAGGGTAATGAAATGAAATTTATTATTATTTTTTTTTTCAGTTTGAGCTACATTTTTTTGTAGGAAATGACAACCGATAATAATTCCCCTTTCTTTCTCTTATCTCATTTTATTTTTGGCTGAGAGAACACTTATTGCTGGAATGGGAAATCACTAAAATGTCAGCAGTTTTGAATTAGTTAAATTTAGGTAAATAGATATCCTGATTCCATAAAAATAGACAGACAGATAGATAGATGGTTAAAGACAATGTCTATTAGCAAGTGTATGAGTTTTTAATTGCCCTGTCACAAATTACCATTGGTGGCTTAAAGTGAAAAAAAAAATCATTATCTCTCAGATTCCTTGGGTCAGAATTCCATTAGATTTTAACTGGGTCCTCTACTGAGCGTCTTATTGAGTTGAAATCAAGGTGTCAGCCAACTGAGTTCTCCTCTGGAGTCCTGACTAAGGAAAACTATATTTCTAAGCTCCCTCCGGTTGTTGACAGAATTTGCTTCCGTGGTAATAGACTATGGTCCCCACTATCTTGTTGGCTATCAAACAGGGACCAATCTCACTTCCTACAAGCCATTCATAGATCCCTGCCATGTGGCCTTCTCAATCTCAGCAACAGAGAATTTCTTTTACATCATCACTTCTTACTTTTCAAATCTTTCTGGTTCCCTTTTACTACCAGATGGAGAAATCTCTGCTTTTGAAGGGCCTGTGTGATTACCTCCATCTCATGCAAATAATCTCCATATCTTAAAGTCAATTGATTTGGGACTTGAACTATATCTGTAAAATTCCTTCACAGAAATTATGCAGAGTAGGGTTTGATGGAGAATGGACATCTTGGGATGCCATTTTATAGTTCTGTCGATCAAAGCAGCTAACACTTGAAGCATTTTTTCCACATGCAGTTGATTTAATAATGTCACAAAATCTAGCCCTAGAGTTTTACTGGACTTCCAAAATTTGTGTTAGAGTCAGAATGAAATAAACAATAGTTCTAAAGAACAGTTAAGGACCACAGTGCCATGTTGGCTGAAGAAATGCTTCTACACAGAGGTGTGTAACCTATTTGTCAAGAATCCCTCTGAGGATATGACGAAGATTAGAATTTATTCCCCACATCCCCAAATATATACATATATTTCAGGGTTTTTTGGATCCCAAATTAGAAGTTTCTGGTCTAAGTAAAAGTGAACGAAAAGTGAAATTAATCAATGCCTGTATGCACCTGAGAAAGTACTATCAAGGAGGTGGAAAGAGAACATAATTGGAGCAGTTTAGAAAAAGAGAGGAGGAATTAGATGAAAATGGAGACAAAATATACAAGGTAGAGTAGGTCTTTATGTGGTTTCAGGCACCAATTTATGATCCAGTACCAGAAATTGCATGTTACTACTTCAGTACACGATGGATTTAAAGATGAGCCATTTAAAAATGTGTAGTAGTTTATGGGGCCCCTGGGGGCTCAGTCAGTTAAGCATCTGCCTGAAGCTCAGGTCATGATCTCAGGGTCCTGGAATCAAGCCCTGCATTGGGTTTCCTGCTCAGGGAGGAACCTTCTCCCTCTCCCTCTGCTCTTCCCCTGCTTGTGCTTGCTCTCTCTCTCTCTCTCTCTGTCAAATAAATAAACACCTTTAAAAAATGTGCAGTGGTTTGGAAGGTTTGATTGACAATTTAAGTAGACTTTATACAAATCATGAGATCTCCTTTCTGAAACTTCTGTGATAATTGAATGATTAAATGTCTGGAATACTGTCTGGCTCATTGGAAGTGCTTTGCAAATGTGTATTTCCTTTTATTTTCCAAGAGGCTAAGTGCGTGCTAGTACGAGTCCTGGAATTTTATGATTGCTACAACTTTGCTTTGAGTTTAATGCATATCTCCAGAAGTTGCAGGTTTAATACCTCCAGGATATGTCCCACTAACTATCAATAGGAGTCACACCTTATTTTGAAGCAGCCCTTTTAGTTCTTAGAGCTATGAGAAAGTAGAAAACGTCATATGCAGGACTAGGTACAGGAGAAGGCAGAAACCATAACCAAGAGTTGTGGCTGGAGTAACTTGCAGGGATCCTGGCAGTAGTGTACCTGGATGGCTCAGATGAAGGACTCTGAGGGCACATGTTACCTACTTTATAATTGAGCTCACAGCCTTCCCTATATGCTTTTGTCTAAGTGCAATTATGTGCATGATTTAGTTAGTCTTTTCCTCAACTATAATTTGTATACTTCTTTTAGTAATTTTCAAATACATGTATTTTACCTATTCCCTTCATTAAAAAAATAAGCAGACAAAAAGACATGCGAGTTAAATCTTTGGGAATTGGGGTTTAGAAAATGTTGATCAACTAATGTTAACATAAGACCGGATTCACTAGAGACACTGGTTCTAGTGAAACATATATTTTAATCTAGCTCTCTTAGAAACCTTTTTTTTTTCCTAGCAATGAACAACAACAACAAAAAAATCCTAAAATAAAACAAAACAAAACATTGGTTTCCAAAGACTGTGAGAATCGGTTTGCCAGTTCCTAATGACTATGTCACTCCTTGGGATAGATGTTGTACCCAGCTAAATTTGTACTCACAATTTTTTTTTTTTTTGAAAGGAGAAAACAAAAGACTGAATTTAGCCTGACTAACAAGAGACTAGTTATGGAGGGAGAAAAATGAATTAAATCTTCCTTTGTTTACAAATGAGTTTATGTGTCCATTTGGAGAATCTCTTTCTTTTCTGTTCCTACCTTACCAGTTAAAGTATAGCTGTAATTTATCACACCCTCATGACCCAAAGGAATTATGACACTTGGGAAGTACCTGAACCGGACGTAAACGACAGCGTGTTCATCTGACAGAACCACAGGATCTGGTTCTTTGTTTGTAAAAACACTTAGGCTCTAAGTGCTGAATTTTCTCATTATGACCAAATAAAATAAAATAAAATAAAATATCCCATGGAATGAAAGCAGGGGAATGTGCTGGAGAAATAGATCAAATATCCCAGTGGATAGCTAGTGGCTGCCACCTCCAAGGTCTGTGCAGGAGGATTTTACTTCTTTCTCCCAAGACATAAAAGGCAGGCCCAGGATGTGGGTTAATGTGCAACAGTGATTATCTTACTTCATTGCTCTGCGGCAAATGCATGCCTGGTATGTAGAAAGTTGAAAATTAAATACAGACATCAGAAGGATGGGGGTGAAAGGGATTTGTTAGGTGTTTGCACTGAAATGCTAAAGAACTCCCATTAAGTTACATGTTGTAATAATTAAAACATTGCTTTGAATTGGTTTCAAAACTTAAGCAGATCCAGAGAAACTAGAAGGGGAATTAGGAACTAATTACATTAAAGTACTGAAGATCAATTTCTCATGGGTTGGTAGCTTCATGTTATTGTTTCTTTAAAACAGGAAGGCAAATATTATAAGGAAATATCAAAGAATGTTTTTCCAGGGCTCTGCATTATTCATTAGTATTAAGTATTTTTGTAATAGAGTTTAATCGAATTAGCTTATCTTGAT
>NC_048231.1:25283626-25302981 GCF_002007445.2 Ailuropoda melanoleuca
ATTTCTGCTCTAATCTTGGTCAACTCCTTCCTTGTCAGTGGGTTAGGCCTGTCCCTCTGTTGCTGTTCCAGTTTCTTGAGGTGAGAATATAGAAACTGCATTTTAGATTTTTCTATTCTTTTGAGTGAGGCTTGGATGGCTATGTATTTCCCCCTTAGGACTGCCTTTGCAGTATCCCATAGGTTTTGGACCGTTGTGTATTCATTCTCGTTGGTCTCCATAAATTGTTTAATTTGTTTTTTGATTTCCTGGTTTATCGAGTCATTCTTGAGCAGGATGGTTCTTAGCCTCCAAGTGTTTGAGTTTCTTCCAGGTTTTTCCTTGTGGTTGAGTTCCAATTTCAGAGCGTTGTGGTCTGAGAATATGCAGGGGATAATTTCAATCTTTTGGTATTGGCTGAGACCTGTTTTGTGTCCCAGAGCATGATCTATTCTTGAGAATGTTCCATGGGCATTTGAATAGAATGAGTATTCTTTGGTTCTGGGGTGTAGTGTTCTATATATATCTATGAGGTCCAACTCGTCGAGTATGGCATTCAAAGCCTTTGATTCTTTGCTTAGTTTTTGCCAGGGTGTTCTGTCTATTTCTGATAGTGGGGTGTTGAGGTCCCCTACTATTACTGTGTTCTTATCTATATGTCTCTTTATTTTGGTTAAGAGTTGGCTTGTGTATCTTGCTGCTCCCCTGTTGGGGGCATATATATTAATAATTGTCATATCCACTTGTTGAATACTTCCTTTAAGAATAATATAGTGCCCTTCTGTATCTCTCTCTATGGCCTCTAGTTTAAAATCCAGTCTATCTGATATGAGAATTGCTACTCCAGCTTTCTTTTGAGGTCCATTTGCGTGGAAGATGGTACTCCATCCCCTTACTCTAAGTCTGAATGCATCTTTGGGTTCAAAATGAGTCTCTTGTAGACAGCAAATGGATGGGTCATGTCTTTTTATCCAATCTGCAACCCTGTGGCGTTTTATGGGAGAGTTTAAGCCATTTAGATTGATAGAGATTATTGACAGATATGATTTTAATGATGCCATTTCTCTTTAAAGTCTTTGTATCGGTTGTGACTTGCTGCTCTGTATCACTCTTGGGGCCTTTTTACCTTTATAGAGCCCCCCTTAATATCTCCTGTAGGGCTGGTTTCGTGGTTACGAAATTGGTTAATGATTGGCGATTTTGGAACGTCTTTATTTCTCCATCAATTCTGAATGACAGCTTTGCTGGATAAAGGATCCTTGGCTGCATGTTTTTCTCTGAAAGAGCTTTAAAAATGCCCCCCCAAGCCTTTCTCTCATTCCAGGTCTCTGTAGACAGGTCTGACGTAATCCTGATACCTTTGCCTTGGTACGTGAGAAATTTCTTTGCCCTGGCCGCTTTCAATACTGTATCCTTGGATCTAATATTTGCGAATTGCACTATGACATGCCGTGGCGTAGGTTTGTCCTGGTTGAGCTTGGATGGGGTCCTCTCTGCCTCTTGGACACGAATGCTTGTTTCCCTTTGCTAGATTAGGGAAGTTGCTGCTCTTCTTAACAACAAAATGCCAAAAGACATTTATTTAAAACATCATTTCAGAAGTGTAAAGTCAGGATTTTAAAACAGTGTTTTCCAACTCCAAATGGAAGATGATATTCATATATGATGAGTAAATTTAATCAGGAAGCATTTAGTTGTATCCTTTCATGTTCTTCTTCTTCCTGAAGAATAACACTGATATTTGATTAGATCAACCATGTTAGTGACCCCATGCTTCAAAACGAAGTGAACTTTCAGTTAATTTCCCTGTAATTTTGGAGTCCCCTCCCGTTCTCCCACACTGGAAAGGAAGCGAGGGTGAGTGAGACGAGGGTGACCCCCATACTGAGCACCACATGACCACTTGTGGTTTATTTCATTTTTAAAAATTTTACGTGCTCTACCATGCTGTGGAATTTCTTCCATCCAGTGGATCTTTACTCTTCCTCTAAAAGGTTGACCTGACTTTGTCACCTAAGAGAGCAAGGCTCAAGGATATTTTCTAGAACAATATGAACTTGTAGCAACTACGGCAATTTGCCTCCAGGCTTTCAACTAGAGGTAATATGATGGAGAAAGACTCCAGCTGCTTGCTGCATTGAACAGAAACTCATTGGCTTGTTGAACAGAGCCTACATTGCCTGTGGGCTCCAAGCTAGTGACGGAACACATCAGGGATATTAGGGCAAGCTCGTTCCTGGGAGACTTAATATACCCCAGATGACTGAGTAGGTCAAGAACTCCTTGATGGCCTTGCCACACCTTCCAAAGACTAGAATATTTACAACTTCTCTCCTTCCCTCTCTTCTTCACTCAGGGTTAGATCTGCACTGTGGTGTGACAATTGTACCAACGCTCCACAGCTCCTCTTTTATATTCTTTATTTTTTAATTAATTAATTTATTTATTTATTTATTATTAGGTTCATTTTATTTTCTTTCTTGAAGATTTCTCCAAACAAAATCATTGCACATTTAATGTGACCTTAAAGTCTTTCTCAGAGAAACTGGGCTATCATGATCTTTTATTTAATGTCATATAATAATATAATTTATAAGGCAGAGAGAAAGAAAACAGGAATATTTTCAGGATTTTTTTATAGATTCACAGAATATTTACAGAATTATATATCTGTATGTACAAAAATGGATCTAATTATGAGAAGATTGAGAAAGTTCAGTTGTATCTTACAGTGCCAGATCCCTATTGTGACAGCTTATTTAAAATTATGAATGTTTCTTCCCCTACTTAGTGGACTTTATTAAGTCTGATCTTTTAGGCTATCTAAACATGCTTTTTGGTATATTTAAAGAAGTATTGAATTTAAAGTTTATATCTGAGTTTACAAACAGAGCATGGGTGAGTTGAGCTTCATTATATATCGACTTTATTCTGGGTTTTTTGATATGACTTTTCTTTTGCTTACCTCTAGCTTAGCAGCCAACCTTCACCAAACTAAAGGCAACAAAACCCACTAACAAAAGAGAAAAAAGCTTCCCCATCTAATAGGCTCTATTGACATCACTCTCTTCATATAGAGAAAAAAAGATTTTCAGAGTTATGTGGAAAATATGTTTTTCTGCTGAATACTATGCAAAATGATGAGGAAGAGAAAAAAATTGTCAACATTGTTATAAATGTAGAACCCCATTTATAAATAAAATTGTGTAATTATAAATCCAAAGAGTTACTTAAATAAATTGACTTAAAATATCAGGTAACTCAAACTGAGTGTAATGAGACTCTCTGGGGTTTTTTGTTTGTTTTTTAATGGATAGTTTTATAACTCAAGTTAAATATTAAGTGGATACTTTCACATAGACACATGTAACTCTGGTATGTATTACTTCATGTATGATTTTTAATTATTCAATTTGTAAATGGTACAAAATTTAGATGTATTTGAAATTAAATTTGAATCAAATTTTGGTGGAACCATGAAGTTATACCTTGGAACTAGGAGATCACAGTTTGATAAATCACTAAACTATTCATATGTATGAATACATATGCATATACATATTTATGTATATATATGTATGAAAATACATGAGATACATAAAACAAACTTATATATAACAAATATTTATGACATTTTTAGTCACAGATTTTCTGTTAGAGAACTGTGATCCAGGAGTATGGTCCTAGAGAAAGAAAAAAAATATTCCCTAAAAATCAATTAAAATGGGAAGTGGAAAGAGGCACAGTAATTCAAATAGGTATTTTGTTTGTATTTTGCCAAATAATTTTTTCTTTAGATTAAATTGACATAGAATATTTATTAGAAACATGTATTAAGCCAAAGTTTGGTAGATCTTTCTTTATGTCACTGAATTAACTTGATTTCTTGTTACGGTGGAAACAGTTTTGACTCACTTTTAGTGCTTTGCAAAGTGGGGTTCTCTTTTTCAGTCTAGTTCACTACACACAGAAAAGACAGATATCAGAGTGTAACCTTGACTTCCCCAAGTGTATATTACTTTAATTAGGACATTTTTTCAATACTTAATAATTATTTCAATATTGAGTTTTATACCTAGCATACACACACACGTACACACACTGCTACTGGCAGTGGTTTTGATCAATGTGTGGATGTGGCTGGGAAAATGCATGCGTCATTAACAATGCTTCCCACTCCAAACATATTACATTTGTGGTTGCAGGAACTATTTAAAGAACCTCTTGTAATTTGCTCTTGTCTTTCTCTGTTTGGTGTGAAATCTTTACCCAGAAAGAACTAATCTATATTGAGGTCAAGGCTACCTCTAATAGAGAATTCGGCCCTGTTACAATGTAGGGCATGCCAACTACTGGAGATAGAGAGAAAAGGCTGGTAGGTTTGTTCCATTATTGTTGATCTTAATCCATCATTTAAACTGCAGTAGGATTTATTGTGAGATTTGATAAAACCATACAAAACAATTTTGCTAAAGTATAGCATGGGAAGATAGAAACGGACATCGATGGGAAGAGCAAAAGTAACATAACATTGTCACATTTTGAGAAAATAAAATATGGTTAAAACTCATAATTCTTTAGTTGTTAAACTATGCATCCAGTGAATGCACAATAAAAGATGCAGTGTTGATGTTGTGTTACAATTATATTTTTGAGTCTTCTGAACTTCTTAGTTAATAGATGAACATTGAAAGCACTGCTATTTATTGGTGCTTTTTGGCAATGACTCTATGCTGCTTCCACTTTCTAAGCCCTCACAAATGCACTGTGAAGATTTACATTCATAACAAGTATGGAACCCTGGAGGGAGAGTTGTAGCTATGAAATTTACCTCTCAAACCCATAACATCTCTTTGGCAAGGAAATAAGTTACATTAAATTTCCCCAAAAACCCTCCTCACCTTTGAGAAAAATAATGTCCTTAATTCTACCAAAGCACTAGAAAAGCTAGGACAAGTCCAAGAATCTGCCAGGAGGGAAAAGTACCAGGTGTGTAAATGGCAAACATCCATGGGATATAGTTGAATGCATAAAGATGAATGGGGATGAAACATTTAGTTTGAAATGAATTCAAGTGAAAATTAAGCCAGACTATGACTGAAATATAATTTAATCTGTTCATTTTGCTCTAGTTAACCCCCACATATAAAAATATGCACTGCGAAAACAGGAACATGGTATAATATATATTGTAAAAACATATGGTAAGTATCCAAAGAGAAGAGTCAACCTCAAAACCAAGCAAACATACTGCTCCCACTGGACACAAATTAAACCTGGGAAGCCTGTTCAGTGCATAGCCTGGAAAAATATGACATATATTAGAGGAAATAGGAAAGATAAACCAAAATAGGGAAAGATAAACCAAAGTTGCCAAACCTCACGCGATATTTACCAATGCAGGTCCCTTTTCTCACAGATAGGTAATCATATCTGTAATGGAAAACTACAAACTAAGGGTTGGCATGGAATAAAATATACTTCAATTTTCTTTCTTCGTTTTTGTTTTCCTTTAGTTTTGTAAGGAAACAAATTATCACTAGAGGCATAATTGGAGGTAAGATGAAATAAAGGGATGAGTCCTTTCAGAGATGATGCCTGCAGACATTTCTTTTTCTTTCTTTCTTTCTCTTTCTTTCTTTCTTTCTTTCTTTCTTTCTTTCTTTCTTTCTTTCTTTCTTCCTTCCTTTCTTTCTCTTTCTTTCTTTCTTTCTTTCTTTCTTTCTTTCTTTCTTTCTTTCTTTCTTTCTTCTCTTTCGTCTCTAGTGGAAAATTATTGGAGGTGCTATTTACCTTGGATTTTCTGAGATTTGTACTTTTAAATATTTACCTCTATGTCAGAATTTGAGATTTGGCACATAGAAAATTCATTATTTACTACTTTTTGAGACCATACATATGCATATATATATGTATTGTATAGAATTATAAATATATACATAAATATAAATAAGGATGGGGGGGGAGACTTGTTTATTTTAAAGTGTTGGCTCCAGTAAGAGTTAAGTTAATCTGAATTTGAAATATTAAGCATAAGGCAGTCTGGCAAACAGAATTTATTCCTCTTTCATGGGACTTCAGTCTTTTTCTTAAGGCTTTCAACTGGTTGGATAAGGCCCACCCATATTATGGACAACAATCTGCTTTACTCAAGGTCTACTGATTTAAATGTTGTTCACTTCTAAAAACAAAAACATCACGGCAATATCTTTACAACAACAGCTAGATTGGTGTTTCATCAAATCACTGAACACCATAGCCTAGCCAAATTGATACAGAAAGATGACCATCATAGTTACATAAGGATCTATAATGGGGATCCCACTATAAATGGGCTAATCTAGAAAACTAAACACCGTTGAAAACTTGTCACCTTAAATCCATACTGTATTTCATAGGTGTGTGTACCAGATAGAGTTAACATTTGGCAAATATTTACAGTCAGTTCCCAACTTACAACGGCTCAACTCATGGTTTTTCCACTTGATAATGGTGTGAAAGCCATACACATTCAGTTTAAACTGTACTTTGATTTTTGAGTTTTGATTTATTTCCCTGGGCTGGTGAAATGTGGTACAATACTCTCATGATTCTGGGCAGTGCCAGAATCCAGCTTCCTTCCAGTCAGCCACACAATACTGAGGATAAACAACCAATACACTTAATCCATCTGCACTCGTATGACCTTTCTGTTTTTCACTTTCAGTTTAGTATTCAATAAACATTATATGAGATACTCAACACTTTATTTTAAATTGGTTTTTGTTAGTTGATTTTGCCCAACTGTGGTCAAATATAAGTGTTCTGAACACGTTTAAGTTAGGCTAGGTTAAGCTATGATGTTCAATAGGTTAGGTTTATTTAAAGCATTTTCAACTTACAATGGATTTGTCGGGACATAGCCCCTCCTTAGATCTGTATTTGCTCCTTGTGATTCCAAATTTCACAGGCAGTATCCACCCATACAGGCCAGTAGATGCTCTTTGTCACTTCTAGTTTGAAGTCATTAAGACCTGGTGTGTGTTCTCCATTTCTTTGCTATTACAAGATGGAGGAAGGATGTCTTACCTGTGGTAAAATTATATAAGAGAAGTAAACCCACATTTTTTTTTAACCTAGCCAGATCTCAAGGATTTTTTTTTTTTTGTATCAGGCTGGTTAAGAAGATAGTGGCATACATTTCATATAAAAACAATTCATTCTCATTATAAAAGACAGCTCTTTGTTGAAATTCTTAAAAAAAAGAATATTAAAAAAGGAAATTAATATTAGATGAGAATTATTTAAATCTCACTGCATCTTCTTCTGATATTTGAATCTAAACTAAAAATACAGTTGTTCCTAACTATGGCACACTCAAAAAGACACACAAATGAAACATACACACACACCTAAGTTGTGTCTTTACATTTAAAGACATAAGATCACTTATTGTCCTTAATTTCATATCATTAAAATTTTTCAGAAGTAAAATTATATGATCATGATAGAAGTTCATAGGAAAATCTAAACCCCAATTATTTTATATTTATGTTGTTTCCAACAGCACTGTAATTGTAAAATTATCCAAAAAAACACGCATATCATGGACAAGATCCTATTTCCAATTTTACCCCTTTAAAATCCAGAATGTCACCTTTGCTTATATTAGTCAGCTTTCTAACCTTATATTTAGAAATGCTACAGATACTTCTATTGACTTTAAAATATTTTTTTAAAAATGTGAACAATTATGTATAGTTGTATTCTGAAACTGCAAAAATTGTTATATTAATTTTATGTTTAACAACATGTAATTGTTTTTAAAACATTTTATAAGTAAATATAAAACATTATTGTACAAGTTCAGTATTATTAATATGTTTTTTAAAAACATAGTAAACATGAATGGTTCACTTCATTTTGATAGCAAGAACTTATATAGTAATTAAAGTTTTTCAATTGTGATAGAAGATAGAAAGCTACATCTTTAACTGTGATTTAGTTTGTGCCTTTTAGCTAGAAAAACAAAACGATAGGGAAAAATATCTTTCAAAGTGGATTGGTAATAAATATACGAATTGATGACACATTCATTTTCCTATGGTATCAAATAAGTTTCACCAGATCCGCATTTTCCATACTTGCCTGTTTTCTTCAAAACTTATTTTTCTTTAGGGTTGCCTGGAACATAAGGAATAGCAGAGAGATAGGTAGGAGAAGGAAGGGAAGAATGAAGGGGGGGTTAAACAGAAGGGGGAATGAACCATGAGAGACTATGGACTCCGGGAAACAAACTGAGGGTTTCAGAGGGGAGAGGGGTGGGGGATGGGTTACCCCGGTGAAGGGTATTAAGGAGGGCACATATTGCATGGAGCATTGGGTGTTATATGCAAACAATGAATCATGCAACACTACATCAAAAACTAATGATGTACTGTATGGTGACTAACATAACATAATAAAAAAAGGGGGTGCCTGGGTAGCAGAGTCAGTTAAACATCTGACTCTTGTTTCAGCTCAGATTGTGACCTTAGGGTCCCTAGATCGAGCCCCTGGATCTGGCTCCACTCTCAGTGCAGAGTCTGCTTGACTCTCTGTCCCTCCCCCCCCTTCTCTCCCTCTTTCCCTCGCTTCCTCTCAAATAAACAAGTTGTTTTTCTTTATTTTCAAATATTGTGCTTGATGACAGAATTTCTTTTCTCTAAAAATTGATATATTGGAATTTTACAAATTACATTTTAAGATCTTTTTATTTAGACTTGAAACATTTTGCATCATATTTTATTTCAAAATCCAAATATTTCATTATTTTCAGAAAAATTTTAACTTCCAGAATTTTGAAATCCTTATGAAAATTTCTCCTTCAGTTATTGTAGTACTAAAAATATGACAGATTTTTAAGAAATATTTTATTTATTTATTCATAAGAGACAGAGAGAGGGAGAGAGAGGCAGTAGCAGAGGGAGAAGCAGGCTCCCTGCAGAACATGCAGCCTGATGTGGAACTCGATCCCAGGACCCCAGGATCATGACCTGAACTGAAGGCAGACACTTCACTGAATGAGCCACCCAGGTGCCCTAAAAATATGACAGATTTATTGTGGGTTTTCATATGCACGTAGTTCTTTAGGAAAAGTGTTCATTTTTAAAGCTACTCATATTTAACAGTATGTATGTCAGTTTTTCTTAAAAGTATTTCAAATACAATTCTAATTAAAAATCACAATTGTGCTTTTTTATCTGTGAAATGGTGTCTAAAATTCAGTTCAAAGAAACAAACTTTGTTTAAATACATCCTTAAAAAATGATTCCATGATATGTTGTGCCACAATTTAAAATTTCAGCATGTAAATATCACTGGCTCTTTTCCAAGCATATGACAACTCACTTTAGTAACAAAGCTATTGCTTGGGTGGTTAAAACCTCCTATCTGATATAATAACAGAAAATTAAATAAATGTATTTATTTATTTATTTAAATTTATTTAATAAATTTATTTAATATATTATTTATTTATTTAATAAATTTATCTAATATATTAAAATTAATTAATAATTTAATCTATTAATTTATTAATTTAATTAATTAAATTTATTTGATATATTATTAAATTAATAAATTGAATAATCAAAGAGGCCATTATTAAATTTAAAAAATTAAATGAAATTCTCCAGTTTAGTCTCAAATCTAATTATTAAAACTAAATTCAGCATGAAGATGCAGAAAGTTGTCATACAAAAAACTGCACACAATTGGATTCGCAGCTGACCACAGTGTCGTATTTGCTTCAAGTTTAGTTATTTGGATTCCATATACTCAGCATATGTGACATGTATGAACCCTATATTTCAAAGTATGTGATATGGTGTTGCCAATTGTAAATGTAAGTACAGATTTACCGTCACCTGATGTATTCTATCTTATATCTTTACTGGGAGTAAATTTAAGATATCTTCATATTTATTATAATATCATTAAAATGAAAATGAACTAAATGTTCCATATTTTAGCCATTTAATAATTTAGTTATAAATGGAATGTCAAAATGATTTAGGTAAATGAGCTATTAGGGTGAAAAAAAAGTAATTCCAGCTGGCACATATATGGCCTTTACCTTGAAAATTTCAAGTATAAGGGCTACGATCATCACGGAGCCTGCTGTTCTTTCTCAGGCCCTGGACATGGCTTCTTAGACTTATCTTCACTAACCTCAAAAATCAGCCCCATCTGGTTTTTAATTGAAAGATGAAATAGCACATCTATTCTGAGGCTTCTGCAACTGTAGACCCTTTATCCACCTAAAGATGGGCATGACTTGGAATTAGGAAAAATATGTATTAATATTCCCTCAATTATACTACTAAATCATGGAAGAAGCAAATAGGAGATTTGGGCTGTCTTTGAAAGCTCGATAAAGAGATTTCAAAATGGCCATAAGGCCAATCTTCAAACCATAGACAATACTCCTATGAAGAAATAATACTTCTAAGTAATTTAACTATCTGCTATGTTCCTTTCTCAGAACAGTATATGATGACATCTCTTTTAAGATAGGCTGTAATTTGTGCATGCATTAACACTGAAAAAGATTATATCCAATTTTGTAAATAATTAGATGTTTATCGTCTTTGTTATTGACTAACAAAGCACAGGCATCTGAAAGTGCTAGAACAAAGAGCCCCTCTAAGGTCACCCTGGAGCAGTCTAAGGTCATGGAGATATTGCCTATGTACACCCCTGTACACGTAGCGGAAATACATGTGTATAGATTTCCCAGGAAAAAGCTATTGAAGTTAATTATATTTTGCTAGATGAGGGACATGTGACACTTTACAAGTAGCTGAATAGAGATGGAGAGAGATGAATGTGATAGAGATGTTCAGTGAACGGGCTCAGAAGAAGAATGCCCATTAGTGTGCCAACTCTAACACTCGTACCTGACCTTGAGCACACGGCTTGCCCAGCTTCTTATACAAATAGGACTCGAAAACCTATGAGATGATGGATACAAAAGTAATCTAATACTAGTGACTCAAATGGCACATCCTTGTTTAAATAACCCTAATGCAGTCTGACACATCCTTTAAAACAAACGAGAAAAAATAAGATAATGAAATTCCTGGTTGCAGTTTTAACGTATTCGTCTATTCATCTAACCATTCTTTCTTAAAGTATGGTATTTCACCCAGCCTTATAAATAGCCACGCTAATCACACCAATATTTGTATGCATCTTTGATATATATTTTTCTCTAATAGATGATACTCTTTGGAAGCCTTGGTGGTAGAATTGAAAGATTTCTGGAACTGGAGAAAGAAACCCAGCATTCCCCTCTCTGGCACTTTTCAGCCGCCCCCCTTTGGGAAGTCTATGATGTCCAGTTTCCTCATCTTTCAATTTTATCGGAGAGACAAAGTAAGGTAATAGACCTCACAGGTACATGCAGAATGGGCAACTCTATTCAAGCATGAATTCTCTTCATCGTGTTCTCATGGAAAAGAGGAAGACTCAATTATAAGAAGGGTTTTTAATTAACAACTGTAAACTTGATTGTGTTGTGTACTTGCCTTTAGCCACTCAGGTTTGTTGTTGTTGTTTTGTAATCTACCAATAATTGTCACATGAGGGGTTGAAGGGGAAAAGAAACCTGCATTTTTTCAAACAGCCCTTTCATTTAAGGGTAAGAAAGTTATTTCAGGTCATAGTCTCCTTGGCTTTTTTCAGTAGAGCAGGGTTCTGTTTGAGCTTTCTGCCCCGGAATGTGTTACTGGTCCTTAAGGCGTTGCTTCTTAAATAAAACTGACCTACGACATAAAGGGCTGCTTTTATCATTAAAACAAACAAAAGACAAAGAATAGAAAGAAAGAAGAAAGAGAGAAAGTAAAGGAAAAGGAAAAGCAGAAACCATGGAATCGTGATCTATGGATCTAATATGGGGAAAAGTGTCCTAAAATAAGACACAAACAGCACTGTTTTAATGTCCCAAACTGTAAGCAGAGAAACAAAATATAAAAAACAGTATAGGCACACATACACACATTTGACAGACTTGGACTAAGGGGAAAAAAAACCAACTCTGAAACAGATGTTTCTTTTCCCCCTTTTGAACAAACATTTTACTGAAATTCTTCACACCAGATTTTACTAATTAATCTAGAAAAGGGAGTGACGGGTGCTGCTGATGCTAATCACAGGAAACAGACACCAAACTGCGGTCCATTTTTCCTGCCTTTGACAGCAGCATCTGGCTCCTTGGCAGGCTCCGTCAACCTTTGCGTTGACGTCCTAGGAGCTGCCTCAATTCTGTCAGTTTCCTGGGATGTCGCCGTTGGGCTGAGGCTCACCACAGTCATTTCATTTCGTTGTTCGTCACGCCGAATCTCGAAGAAATTCTTTCTTCTGTTTCTGGAATCATAGAAAAATTGGATATAATGTCAACCCAACCATGTGTTTCTGAGATGTAATCCTAGGATGCCCATAGTGGTGTTTTACTTCTCAAGGCTGAATTTCATCTTGGATACATATTGAATTTTAGCCTAGAAGGAATGGCCAAATGGAGGAGAGTCAAATACTTCTCAAAGCAAAGCAATAAATTATTTAGAGGATCATAGGAGTGTATCAGAGACCCACTGATATAAAACCAAGCCAAAGAAGGTTAGAAGAAAAATGAGAAAGTGCTCCTAAATTAAGGCTCTGCCGGATTGCTTTGCGAAGGAAAAAGAAGACAATCTCAAAGTGAAATCAAAGCCAGTGGATCAAGAATTAAAAATCTAGCACAGAGGAGAAATAGGAACATAAAATGAATTTCTCTTCTTAATTTCAAAATTCGTACATTATAATTAAATTTAATATCATTGTGGAATTTCAGAATCTTTCAAGTGGAAAGCTATGCGTGCCAAGTTAGGCTATAAGACATTAGTAGTGATCATCTTGAAAAGCTTGTGTTTGCTATGTATTTTATAGCAGATATTTAATTTACATAATTGATTTAATGACCAGAGAGACCTGCTGGTGCTCTCTGGTAAGAAAAATAGTATGACTTAAAGGGTAATTAGTTATTAAAGATCTGAATATTCTCACATCAATGAAGGTTTTAGTTCTAAGTTCAAAATGTGGAAATGCTTCTTAAAGAACTTATTTTTGCCTTTTTAATAATAAAATACATATATTTCATATTATATAATATTCACGCTACATTTTAAGACATAAAAATGGAATATCCTTCATTTTCTTTTCCTCACACAATCTCCTCCAAAGAGACATGTCCAGCTAATGGACTGGTCAATATCCTTTCTATGCATTTACGTGTGTGCATTTTACACAAATAACTTATTTTTTTTAAGCATACATAGGTTCATGATATGTATGTTCTGAGACTTGGTTTTTTGTTGAACAATATATTCTGGAAATGTTTCAATGTCATTTCCCAAAGACCTCAATATTTTTAACGGTTGCATCTGTTCTGTATAATGAAGATCCTAAAATATATAATATACAATTCCCCTCTTGATGGGCACTTGGGTTGTTTCAATATTTCAAAGTTATGGGATAATATCACAATAAACTTCATATTTATATTATTGTGCACCTGTGAAAATATTTATCAAGGATAACATTGTAGAAAGGAAGTCTCTGAATTTGAGAATAGGGTCATTTAAATTTTTGGTGGTTATATTACCAAACCGGCATATTAGCCTTTTCTAATATACACTCCATCAACAGTAGAGGACACTTCTTATTTTCTCACATCATTTTTCAGCCATATGAATTTTTGTTTATCTAATGAGATATCTCACTATGATTTTTTAATACATATATTCCTGATTATGAATAAAGATATAAATATGTTATTTTTTATTTGTATTTATTCGACTGTGAATTGGCCAATTAAGCAATACTCATTTTCTGTTAGAATATGTGAAATTTTCTTAGTTGTATATTTGATTGCTATATATTCTGCATATTAATTTTTCTGCATATTAATTTTTTGTTTATTAAAAATGGTACAAATTATTTTTTTTAACTGTAATTTATAATGTAATGATTTAGTAGTTCAATTTTATATTTTGACATAGTCAGATCTGTTCATTTATTCCTTTGTGGTTTTTGATTTTGGTTCTTTTTAGGAAGAAGTTTTATAATTCAAAGTTATCTTAACTTTTATTTTATATTTTTCTTTAATAGTTGTTTTGTTTTTAGTTCTTTAAACCACTAGGTGTTTGTTGTTGTGTATGACATGAGGTATAGTTCCAATTCATTTTTTCTTATTATAGCCAATGTTTCCACTACTTGTTAGTGAGCCAGTAATTTCTCAAATTATTTTTGAAGTTCTCTATTATCTTAAATTAATCCCCTTAAACAAATTGGATGCTTTACTTTATTCTGTTTCAAAATCAACAGATTTTGGTATTACTGCACCCCAAAACTATAAACACTATAATTTTGTAAAAGTACCTAGTTCATAAGAGATTTAAATAAAATATTGTTTTTATCATAATTAATTATCCATTTCTGCCTTACTTTTTTTTTTTTTTTAAGTAGTCTCCACACCAACGTGGAGCCCAATGCAGGGCTTGAGCTCACAATCCTGAGATCAAGACCTGAGCAGAAATCAAGAGTTGGATGCTTAACCAACTGAGTCATGCAGGTGCCCCTGACTTAGTTTTTCTTAAATTAAAATAAGAAGAAAAATAAGTAGCTTGTAAAATGTCTTATATTCCTATATCTTTAAAAAAATCATTTTGAGAGAAATATTATTTCAACCAAAATGGTGATATTAGAGATGGTGCATTAGAAGTAGGCAAATTCAAGTCAGTATAGCTTTCTTTTGTCATTAAGCTGAATCATGTCTAGCAAGCCAAGGAAAGCATGGATATATCCTGAATGAGTCTGAATAATTTGAATGTCGGTCTATTGGCTTTCTGGCATTTTCTGTTCAAGTGGACATAGTTTCCTCAATTGCCATATTTAAAGCTAAGTACACCGAACAGTTTATGGGTCTTTTGTGCATGATTTACAAATTCACTGTTGAGCCAGACAACTATTGTCATTTCATCAATGATGAAATTTCTCTTAGAGTAACTCTTGGCTGAGAAGAAACTTCAGTGGCTGTTATTCATGTGTGTAAGTACGCCAGAGAGAGAGCCAAAATACATCCCTACTTATCACACCCCATTAATAGTAAAAAGAAAACACACCATTTAAATAAATTTCCTTATTTTTCTTAGAGTATGTGGTGTGGAATAATATATATTTATTGGGATAATTTGATTACATCAGTCAGAACTAAACAAGTCTAGTCATGTTGGGGATATTTTTTTTTTCAATTCATTAATGCATTCCTTTGAAACACATTACCTAAACATCTAATATGAATGAAAATGCAATTAGGGAGTTAGCAGGATTAAGACAACTATGCATATTTGCACGGAGAAGAAAATACTCCTAAAGAGGTCCACTACTGAATGTTAGAGTGTATTTCTTGGGGTGTAAAAGAGGTTTGGGCCACTTAAACTCTCAACATAAACTTCTGCTCCAGTAGCCCAAGGGAAATCCTCTGGAAAAGTTCCCAAGTTAAAAGTATTAAAGCCATGAGAAAAATGTAATGAGCAGTCAGGACAAGGGCACACTCAATTGGTAATGGGATAATGGGATATAAAGGGATCTGCCCAGAGAAGAGATAGTGTGTGTCACACCCAGAAGTATAACTTCATGTACAGGAATACCTTGTTTAATTGCCCTTCACTTCATTATGTTTTGCATATATTGCTTTTTTTACAAATTGAAGGTTGATGGCAACTCCGTGTGCAGCAAATCTAGAGGCACCATTCTTCCAACAGAATTTGTTCACTTTGTGTCTCTGCATCACATTTTGGTAATTCTCACAATATTTCTTACTTTTTTATTATTATTTTTGTTATGGTAATCTGTGATCAGTGATTATTGATGTTGCTATCATAGTTGTTTTGGGACACCATGAGCTGCGTCCTTAATATAAGGCAGCAAATTTAATTGATAAATGCTGTGTGTGTAATGACTGCTCCACCGACTGGCCATTCCCCTGTCTCTCTCCCTCTCCTCAGGCCTCCCTATTCCCCCAGAAACAACAGTATTGAAATTAGGCCAATTAATAGCCCTACAATGGCCTCTAAATGTACAAGTGAGAGGAAGATTTGCATGCCTCTCACTTTAAATCAAACACTAAATGATTAAGCTCAGTGAGGAGACGATGTTGAAAGCCTAGACAGACCAAAGGTAGATCTCTTGTGCCAGTTAGCTGGTTATAATTGCAAAGGAAAAACTATTGAAGGAAATTAAAAGTGCTGCCCCAGTGAACACATGAATGATAACAAAGCAAAACAGTGTTACTGCTGATATGGTGAAAATTTTAGTGGCCTGGATAGACCAAACCAGCCATGACGCTCCCTTAAGCCAAAGCCTAGTTCAGCGCAAGTCCCCAACTGTCTTTATTTCCATGAAAGCTGAGAGGGGAGGAAGCTGCAGAAGAAAAGTTGGAAGCTGGCAGAGGTTCATTCACAGAGTTTAAAGAAAAAAGCTGTGTCTCCATAATATAAAAGTACAAAGTGGGGTAGCAACATGTTGATGTAGAAGCTGCAGAAAGTTCTCCAGAAGATCGAGGTCAGATGTTTCATGAAGGTGGCTACACTCAACAGCAGGTTTTCTGTGTAGATGAAATGGTCTTCTATTAGAAAAAGATGACAACTAGGATTTTCATAGTTAAAGAGGAGAAGTCAATGCCTGGCGTTAATGCTGCAAAGAACAGGCTGACTCTCTAATTAGGGACTAATGCTGCTGGTGACTTTACGTTGAATCCAATGCTCACTGACCATTCCAAAAATCCTAGAACTCTCAAGAATTCTGCTAAGTTTACTGTAGCTGTGTGCTATTCTCTAAATAGAACAACAAAGGCCTAATGACAGCACCTCTGTTCACAACATAGTTTATTGAATATTTTAAGCACACCGTTGAGTATGACTGCTCAGAAAAAAACAGATTTCTTTCAAAATATTACTTCTTGCTGTCAGTGCAGCTGGTCAGCCAAGAACTCTGATGGAAATGTATAATGAGATTAATACTGTTTTCATGCCTGCTAACACAGTGTCCATTCTGCAGCCCCTGGGTAAAAGAGTAGTTTCAACTTTCAAGTCTTCTTATTTAAGAAATACAGTGGTAGTTATAGCTGCCATTGTTCTGATGGATCTGAGCAAAGTAAATTGAAACTGTGTGGAAAGGATTCACCATTCTAGACGCCATTACGAACATTCATGATTCATAGGAAGAGGTCAAAATAGCAACATGAACAGGAGTTTGGAAGAAGTTGATTCCAGCCCTCATGGATGACTTTGAGGGGTTCAATACTTCAGTGGAGGAAGTACCTGTAGAGATGGTGGAAATAGTAAGAGAACTAGAATTAGAAGTGGAGCTTGAAGATGGGCGTGAATTGCCAAAATCTCATGATGAAACTTTAGTGGTTGAGGATTTGCTTCTTGTGGATGAATGAAGAAAGTGCTTTCTTGAGATGGAAGCTACTCCTGGTGAAGAATTTGTGAAGACTGTTGAAATAACAGCCGAGGAGTTAGAATATTACATAAACTTAGTTGACAAAGCATCTACAGGCTCTGAAAGGATTGACCCCAACTCTGAAAAAAGTCCTACTTTGGGTAAGATGCTATCAAACAGCATGGTATGCTACAGAGAAATCATTTGTGAAAGGAAAAGTCAATCAATGTGGCAAACTTCATTGTTGTCTTATTTTAAGAAACTGCCACAGCCACCCCAGCCTCCAGTGACCACCATGCTGATCAGTCAGCAGCCATCAACACTGAGGCAAGGCTCTCCACCAGCAAGAAGATTACTACTCACCAGAAGATCAGATGATGGTTAGCATTTTTTGACAATAAAGTATTCTTTAATTAAGCTATGTACATTTGTTTTTTAGACATGATGTTATTGAACACTTAGTAGACTACAATGTAATGCAAACATAACTTTCATATACTCTAGGAAGCCAAAAAATTTATTTGACGCACTTTACTGCAATATTTGCTTTATGCAGTGATCTGGAACTGTATGTACTATATCTCCAAGGCATGTCTGTCTTGCAGAGATACACATAAAGCTGAACACTTTAATGTGCTTCTGTATTACTTTCCTATTGTTGCTGTAAAAAAAAATGACTTCAAATGTAGTGGCTTGAACAACACATATTTATTACTTTTACAATTCCAGATGTCAGAAGTGCAAAATGAGAGTCACTGGGCTGTGATCCAGGTGTTGGCAGGGCTGCATTCCTTCTCAGGGGTTTAGGGGAGAATTTGTTTCCATTCCTTTTCCGTCTTCTAGAAGCTGTCTGCATTCCTTGGCTTGTGGCCTCTTCCTCCACCACCGAGGTCAGCAACTGTGTCTCTCCAACCTGTGCTTCCATCCCCACACCACCCTCTTCCTCTCTGCTCCTTTCAGCACATCGCCTTCTCTGGTTCTGATTCAGCTACTTTCTTCTTTCCCTGACGGGGGTCTCTGGTGATTATACTGGGTGCACCTGTAAAAGCAAAGTAATTGCCCCATGTCTATCTCAAGATCCTTAATTTATGTCTGCAAAGTCCCTTTGGCCATGTAAGGTAACAAATTCCCAGACCCCAGGGATTAAAGTTTAGATATCTGTGGAAGGCCATGTTTCTGCTTGCCAGACAGAAGTATTCTGCTTTCTGATTATTTCAGCCAAAGTCACTTTCAGTTGTTGGCAATGAAGAGCCATAATTAAAACACTAGTGATTCTAAAAGTGTGTTCAGTGTACCTAAAGACGGCCTCAGAGCTACTGAGTAGGGTTGTTGAAGTGGACCAATGAATCTCCTTTTTTTTGCCAGGTAATTCTGATGCACAGTAAATATCTGAGTCATGATTTTAATGTTGCACTTACATAAGAATAAATATTAAGTGTTCTTCTCTTTCAAGAGTGTTCCTATGATTTTTATTTACAGTTTAAAGTAAGAAAGGTTTAGGAAGCAGTGTGGTTTAATGAGAAAAGCCTGGCCTTTGGAACTAGATTTCAGTTTGAATTTTGGGTCTCACACTTTTCAGCCATAACTCTTTGAAGTTCTTTGCATTCACACTCAAGACTGACCAAATCCTGTTCCACCTAACAATAACTTCCTCATCCACATACAGAGCATATCACTGATCCCAATAGACTAGTATAAGGTGGAACAATAGCAAGTAATAGTGCTTAGAACGTGGTAGGTGTACAAAAACAAGTTTCCCTGTCAAAATGCAGCATAATATGTATATCCATAAAAAATAATCCCCACATTAATTTAAGACACTGCTTAATATTCTTTTTTCCATTCCCAGGATTTTTCATTTTCTAATTTTCCTT
>NC_048231.1:25310943-25317110 GCF_002007445.2 Ailuropoda melanoleuca
CCTTTATGCAGTGATCTGGAACTGTATGTACTATATCTCCAAGGCATGTCTGTCTTGCAGAGATACACATAAAGCTGAACACTTTAATGTGCTTCTGTATTACTTTCCTATTGTTGCTGTAAAAAAAAAATGACTTCAAATGTAGTGGCTTGAACAACACATATTTATTACTTTTACAATTCCAGATGTCAGAAGTGCAAAATGAGAGTCACTGGGCTGTGATCCAGGTGTTGGCAGGGCTGCATTCCTTCTCAGGGGTTTAGGGGAGAATTTGTTTCCATTCCTTTTCCGTCTTCTAGAAGCTGTCTGCATTCCTTGGCTTGTGGCCTCTTCCTCCACCACCGAGGTCAGCAACTGTGTCTCTCCAACCTGTGCTTCCATCCCCACACCACCCTCTTCCTCTCTGCTCCTTTCAGCACATCGCCTTCTCTGGTTCTGATTCAGCTACTTTCTTCTTTCCCTGACGGGGGTCTCTGGTGATTATACTGGGTGCACCTGTAAAAGCAAAGTAATTGCCCCATGTCTATCTCAAGATCCTTAATTTATGTCTGCAAAGTCCCTTTGGCCATGTAAGGTAACAAATTCCCAGACCCCAGGGATTAAAGTTTAGATATCTGTGGAAGGCCATGTTTCTGCTTGCCAGACAGAAGTATTCTGCTTTCTGATTATTTCAGCCAAAGTCACTTTCAGTTGTTGGCAATGAAGAGCCATAATTAAAACACTAGTGATTCTAAAAGTGTGTTCAGTGTACCTAAAGACGGCCTCAGAGCTACTGAGTAGGGTTGTTGAAGTGGACCAATGAATCTCCTTTTTTTTGCCAGGTAATTCTGATGCACAGTAAATATCTGAGTCATGATTTTAATGTTGCACTTACATAAGAATAAATATTAAGTGTTCTTCTCTTTCAAGAGTGTTCCTATGATTTTTATTTACAGTTTAAAGTAAGAAAGGTTTAGGAAGCAGTGTGGTTTAATGAGAAAAGCCTGGCCTTTGGAACTAGATTTCAGTTTGAATTTTGGGTCTCACACTTTTCAGCCATAACTCTTTGAAGTTCTTTGCATTCACACTCAAGACTGACCAAATCCTGTTCCACCTAACAATAACTTCCTCATCCACATACAGAGCATATCACTGATCCCAATAGACTAGTATAAGGTGGAACAATAGCAAGTAATAGTGCTTAGAACGTGGTAGGTGTACAAAAACAAGTTTCCCTGTCAAAATGCAGCATAATATGTATATCCATAAAAAATAATCCCCACATTAATTTAAGACACTGCTTAATATTCTTTTTTCCATTCCCAGGATTTTTCATTTTCTAATTTTCCTTTAGTCAGCATGGAGTTGCAGAGATTATTTCAACCCCTCCTTCCTGTCCAGATGTCCTTTCTCTCACAGTTTTACTTCAACAACTTCCAGAAGCAGCCTCTGTTGCCCGTTGATTTTTGTTCAGGGTTTTTGATTAAGAGGTTGTGGCATGTTAATCTCCATAATGCATTTCTCTGTGGACTTTTCCAGACAGTCCCTCTTTCATCTGGACCTCCTTTAGCCTTCAAAGGCACCGTTCAGGGCCAAATCTGAGGTAGGTTTAAGGCCTGGAGTAAATCATACTGGGAGGCCCCTTCGTTTTGATTAAAAGGAGAAAAGGGAAGTGATAAGACATAAGGCATAGGGAAGGGTCCTTAGGCTTGAGAAGCATAAAGGCAAAGGCATCATGATTCCAGGTGTCTGGCCTCTATGCCCTTTAAAATTTGCGAGATGATTGTTTATTACTATTGTGCCCTTTGATATTCAGTACTGTATACTCGTCAAATATTTCAATAAATAACCAATTTGTATTGCAGTCTTTCTGATGGTATTTTTAGAAAACTGTCAGTAATTTTCATATTTTTCTCCAAAAATTATTTCATAGAAAATCTTAAATTATTACCACTACTAAAAACTAACATACACATTTATAGTTGCCATCAGATAAGCTTATTTTTATAAAGAGTAACTGCATTATTAGCATTGGAGAAAAAAGACTCAATCACACTGCAATAATATAGCCAGCAAAATAAGTAAAACATCTGGTCAAACAGCTGTATTTTGATGTATATAAGCCATGAAATTGAATTGACTAATTTTTATGAATGATTTTTCTCTCCTTGCTTAAAAATATTGATCATAACTCTATTTGCTTTGGAAAATGGATTTTTATTTTCTTTGGAATACATATGTATATAGATTTCAGCATCTGTGTCTGTATTAGGGAAGGAAATAAGGATACCCTGGCAGGTGGGTCACTGCCGTTGAGAATTTTCAGGTCAGATTTTGATAACAGAATATCAGATATCCCACAGAAATTCACTCACCTACACTTTTTGTAAAATACTTGAATAATTTATAACTAAAGTCAATCTCTGTTTCTCTAAAAACCAAGTAATCTAAACAAACTTTTTTTTAAAAGATTTTATTTGTTTATTTGTCAGAGAGAGAGAGAGCACAAGCAGAGAGAGCAGCAGGCAGAGGGGGAGGGAGAAGCAGACATCCCACTGAGCAGGGAGCCTGATGTGGGGCTTGATCGCAGGATGCTGGGATCATGACCTGAGCTGAAGGCAGATGCTTAACGGACTGAGCCACCCAGGGGCCCTAATCTAAACAAACTTCTAAACAGTCAGGCTCCCCTCATTTCCTTAACTATGGCCCCATTGGAATTAAATGAGGCTCTTTTTGGTAAGCATGTACAGAACTATCAATTTTGCGTTCTCTATTTAACTACTTCCACTTTCCTTAGCCCTGTATGTAGATGAAATACCCACAGAGTGGTAACAGTGATTTTAAACTCTTTCCCTCAGTGCCTTGCCTTGTAGAGAAATGACACAAATTGTTAGCTTCCACTTGTAAATGGAGATGAGCTACCTCTTTTAACTTCTCTAAAACTTTTTTTCAAAAATTGAAAAGAAAGCTAGTAAGCTAATGTAAGCTTATATTAAGATATGCAAATTTATTATATATAAATATAAAATTGACAGTTACTCATGCTTTGAATATTCTCTTTCCTTAGACAAGTTCCCCTTCTCCATTTTTCTGGAACATATGAGAATCAAGATGTTATTTTTAAAACCCAATAAATTATTTCCTCAACTTGATGTTGATTTGCTTCCTTAAATAATAATTTAAATTATTAAATATTAAGCACCTGCCATATGCCCAACATGGTATGGGAGACACAAAAAAAGGTCACAAACAAGTTTTTTCCTCCTGGCGGAAAAAAAACAAACAAACAACTTCCTTTCTTAGCCACTGACTCCTTCAGAAGTTACTAACAATCTGTATCATAAAGTAGCAAAAAACTTACTCCAGACAGGATAGAGAGAAGTTACCATTCCTCTTTTCTTTAATGTGACACATCCAAGGTCTGTAACAGTCTGTAATTTGCCATTTTCCTGAAACACGAATTTTAATCCTGAGCTGCTAGGTGAAGGTGGGAAGGATTCACTTTCCCAGTAAATATGAGCAGAGGGTATAATGTGAATGGTGTGTGTTAGCAAAAAGGAGGTGTGGAGAAGAGAAAAAAACATCTTCTACTTTATATTTCACTATACTGAAACAGACAGGAATAAGTGGAGTGGGCAGTATCTCCATACCCTTTCCCGCTAACGCTGGGAGAACAGCATTATATAGCATTATATTAAGTGCCACGCTAATGAAAGGAGAGGGTTTGGACCATCGGCCAAGATTCAGCTGGTTTGCTGGTTTGGAGTGAATGTAGCAGATGTTGGCAGAGATGATGAGGGAGGGAAGGGGTAGTGGCCTGCAGAGTACCAGTCCTCAGGGGAGTACAACCAGCCTGACGAAGATCCAACAAGGCTACCAGAGGGGAGACACCTGCATCTCATATGTTTCTGTTTTCTAGTGTTGCGGCCTTTGAGGGGGCTGTGTGCATTTGAAGTTATATTTTAGCATATAATTTCATCTAAAAACACAATATAGGGTTGGTGCCCATGGGCTCAGGAGTTGACATAGATGTCAAGAGTCTACTCTACTAAATTCCACACCTATCTTTCAAACAGCCTTTGACAGGTCAGTACACTCACCCATCAAATGGATTTCTCAATGTTATTGAAATGTAATCCGTCATTGCTTTCACTTTGTAAAATTTACACAGGCATGCATATTTTTCTGCCTCAAGCTCGGTTTTAGGAGACAGAAACAAATTTGTCAACATGTTTAGAATGAAAGAATAAATACAAAATGCCTCATTCTTAACATGATGACGAAAAGGAAATGTGAAAGAAAAGGTGAAATATGAAAATATGTTGTAACTGGAGTTGGCAAAGGAAAAGATTAAAATGTAGGGAGAAAAAAATAACAGCGTCCTCAAGATTTGAGATCTAAGTGACGAATCCTGTATTTCCAAGTGGAGGAAGTGGCCTTCGTGCTCACAGCAAATAACCAGGCTTTCTGTTATTTGTTGAGCAAATTACTGGGAGCTGAAAAATAAAAGGCATGCAAAATCACCTTACAGCTGACTTGTTCTGCAAAGTTCAGTGGATATAAGGGGGTGAAACCTGTGCCTGGCAAGGAATAAGAGAAATTCAGCAAGTTAAAAAAAAAAGGCTGCCACCCACTGCTGCCCATTAAATAAGTATTACAATATTGGCAATGGCACCTCGGTTTTACTCAAAGTCAGAGAGAGAAAATGGAATCTTGGCAGATTAAAGCAACAGTCGTGCTGAAAATGTAAACACACGTACAGCGATACACACACATACACACACACACACAGAGTATATAATTTTTTTTCATTTGTTTCTCTTCAGGCAAATTAGAGTGTGGACTTCCCAGCTAATTACCCTTATCCTGACTCCCAGAGAGCGGACCACCTTCTCAATAACTTACAGGTGACTTATTATTTTTTTTTCCTGCCAGTTCTGCTCTGTGTTTAAATCAAAAGGACAGATAACCCATTTGTATCAAATTATGCATGACAGTTTGGGGAGCGGGTTATATACTTCTATGAAAGGCACAAAAATTCCAAGCTGTTGAATTTCATTACCCACACCACTTTCCGTTCCGGAGGCAAGGGCTTTTGTAGTTTTCCAAGATAATTTCTTGCAATTCTGTTTGCTTTATTGTGAAGAGTTCAGAGAGCCATAAAGGGATTGTAAAAAGTATACCCACCAAATAGGCTCTTGGTTCCTCGAATTTGGAGGAACAGAGAAAAGCAGAAGACAAAACAACAGCAAAAACCAAACCAACAACAACAAAAATCACAGTGTGTGAAACAATTACAGTCATTCTGCAAATGGTGGGATTGTCTTTTTCTTCACAATTAGCAGTTCCTTTTGAGGTTATAGATAGATGTGATCTGCTAGTGTCGCTGGCATCTTCTCCTTTCAGAGTTGGATGCATTACTTCTTTGTTTCTGGGCATCAGACTAACCAGGCTGAGGAGGTGGGAAGGAAATCACCCAGTTCATGGCAGACAGCTTGGGCTATATGGTAATATACACAGCCTCTAGCAGAGGCAGNCACAAGGTTGTAAATTAAATTAACTTTTTTCCTATGTAAAGCTTTGTTTCCTGGATAAACTGGGAGTTTGTCCTAGTTATAGAAATGGAGACAAAGGGATAAGAAGGGGAGGAGGGCCCAGGAAGAAAATTCCTTTTGTGTTGCAGAATAATTCCATCAGCTAAGGAAGGCATAAGTATCTTCAAGGAAGGCAGAGGTTCTCTGGGGGACAAAGGCAGTTTAGGAGTGATTGCGCCTTGCAGTAGGACAAATCCAGTGATTATGCCCCATTGCTTTGCTTCAGGATCCCATTCTTTTCTGATTAATGTCTTTGCTTTCACAGAAGAAATTAAGAGAGACAGAATTTGACTGATTTTAGAATACAACACTTAGGCTTGAACGTGGCATTTAGATTTTCATTGTTTTAGTTGTGCAGCTGCTAAAAATTAGAGTTTCTTTATCGTGAATTCTGGAAAATTCCCAGGTTTTAGTTATTATTATCTTACCCAGTATTAAAGGATTGCAGCGTGCCATTCTTTCTCCCTCTCCTTTTTTTAACTGTGCAGTGCTATCCCCAGCAGCCACTACACATTCAATTCTCCACATTTCATGTTCTTCCTACTTTTCTTAGAGCAGTGACCGCATTTTCCTCAAAGCCAACCCTCGATGAGC
>NC_048231.1:25317339-25328456 GCF_002007445.2 Ailuropoda melanoleuca
CTGGATAAACTGGGAGT
Organism: Ailuropoda melanoleuca; assembly: GCF_002007445.2. Lineage (NCBI taxonomy): Eukaryota > Metazoa > Chordata > Mammalia > Carnivora > Ursidae > Ailuropoda > Ailuropoda melanoleuca. Next base: position 25,317,357 of record NC_048231.1, read on the forward strand.
TTGTCCTAGTTATAGAAATGGAGACAAAGGGATAAGAAGGGGAGGAGGGCCCAGGAAGAAAATTCCTTTTGTGTTGCAGAATAATTCCATCAGCTAAGGAAGGCATAAGTATCTTCAAGGAAGGCAGAGGTTCTCTGGGGGACAAAGGCAGTTTAGGAGTGATTGCGCCTTGCAGTAGGACAAATCCAGTGATTATGCCCCATTGCTTTGCTTCAGGATCCCATTCTTTTCTGATTAATGTCTTTGCTTTCACAGAAGAAATTAAGAGAGACAGAATTTGACTGATTTTAGAATACAACACTTAGGCTTGAACGTGGCATTTAGATTTTCATTGTTTTAGTTGTGCAGCTGCTAAAAATTAGAGTTTCTTTATCGTGAATTCTGGAAAATTCCCAGGTTTTAGTTATTATTATCTTACCCAGTATTAAAGGATTGCAGCGTGCCATTCTTTCTCCCTCTCCTTTTTTTAACTGTGCAGTGCTATCCCCAGCAGCCACTACACATTCAATTCTCCACATTTCATGTTCTTCCTACTTTTCTTAGAGCAGTGACCGCATTTTCCTCAAAGCCAACCCTCGATGAGCACTTCATTTCAGACTACCACCAGTGAGAACTTAACTTAACTTACTCTTCCACCTAATATTCCGCCTTGCTCTGAATATTAAATGAATTTTCACTTAGCCAGATAACTAATACCAGATTATCTGATTTCCCTGAAGGTTTCTCACCTGCAACTCACACCCTGTGCCAATTTCTACACCAGTCAGGGCTCTGCAATGGTGAAATAAGAAACAGACTTGTGCTAATATGAACAGGAAAGGTTTTTTAGGATAGAACTGAGATAGGCCACAGGATCCATTGGAAGAGTGAAGAACCAATATCAGAAACTGAGAAAGGAAATAGAGGTGTTGGATTTAGGATGACCAACTCATCCTGGTTTATCTGGGACTCTCCCAGTTTTAGCTCTGAAAGTCCCATGTCCAGGGAAATCCCTCAGTCCTGGGCAAATTGGAAAGAGTGGTCACCCTACTTGAAGTGCTGCAGTTATCCCTCAAGTCATGCTACAGGAACAGCCTAGTTTTTGTGACACTGGCACTGACACTGGATCTTGGAAACTATCAATGATTCTACTGGGACCACTGTCTTGAAATTACCCCACTACCAAAATTCTAAATAGTCCTGCTAAATCTTTTTTTGGCAACTGGCTGCAGATTCAATATTCATGTCCAGATCATCTGTTTTGGTCTCTTACCTGACCCTGCTAACTGCCAAAGGTCAGCTTTTGAAGGATTTTGGGCTTTGCTTGGAGTCCCAGCTCTAGGATTCCNCAATGTAACATTTATTCAGTTTTAACAAAATAAACTTCTTCAATCATGAAATCAGAAGGAATATTAATAGAACAAAGGTGACCAAGTGACTTTAAATCAGACTTTCGTACTCGGTGAATTTTGTAATGAGAGTCTGATAATCCCAGCTCAACATTTTCAACCATANAGGGTAAAATAGTGTAAATATAACAACAAAAATGGCATCTGAGTTTTAATGAAAATAAAATCTATTGCTATAAATGTGAGTCTTTAAATTCCAAAAGTGGGCTTTTTTTTTTAATTGCATTGAGGTGCAATGTAACATTTATTCAGTTTTAACAAAATAAACTTCTTCAATCATGAAATCAGAAGGAATATTAATAGAACAAAGGTGACCTAATGACTTTAAATCAGACTTTCGTACTCGGTGAATTTTGTAATGAGAGTCTGATAATCCCAGCTCAACATTTTCAACCATAGAGTCCAGGTCAGAAAAGATTGCTCTATAATCTTTTCAAACATTCATGTAGATGTTTATTAGATCTTTTAGTTGTCATGGCCACTCTGTTCTCTGTTGCTGACCTCCAGCTTATATCTGAGGGTGTAGGTGAAATTTTGTTATAAATTGGCTTCAACCTTTGCCTGGGAGGACCAAAGGTGTTTATAAATAGATGTTCTATAGGGGCCTCCTGCATGGAGCTCCAGAAGAATGCGCATTTATTATCTCACTCACTGTGTGCGTTATTAAATGAAATACTGGAGAGCCGTGTAAGACATCAAGTATATGGCGGAGCCATTAATAGGCCAACAGCACGGGCCACATTTTCTTTTCATCAAATCTGACAGTTTTAGTGTCTACGATATCATGGCCTACTTTAAAAGAGTTGCACCTATTCAGGCTGAATTAAAGGTTACAAATATCAAAGTGTAGCCCATCAACTGATNTTGAAAACACTCCTGTCTCAGGTCCGTGGAGATCAGACTCCACTATATTGTGTACGTATGTTTTCACTTCTTTGACATTTAGTTGTCACATGGTGCTAGAAGACTAGATAGGAAAATAAAAAAAAAGTTATTGAAAGCCTTTTTGTTCTTTCACAACTTCTAATTAGTTTTTGTGGAGTTATTATGCTACTGGTCAGGCTGAATGAATTGTGAGTTAGAAGCAATAGCCACCTTAAATGGCTTAGTTATAAATTTGCACTTCGTAAACTGAAATATGATGATGATTGTGACACAAGCAGTACCTTCAAAAACTCAGACAAAAATAGTTCTACTCCATTTTCACATATTCCATTTCTAAGACATTTTCGTTGTTGAATTCAGGGTAAAATAGTGTAAATATAACAACAAAAATGGCATCTGAGTTTTAATGAAAATAAAATCTATTGCTATAAATGTGAGTCTTTAAATTCCAAAAGTGGGCTTTTTTTTTTAATTGCATTGAGGTGCAATGTAACATTTATTCAGTTTTAACAAAATAAACTTCTTCAATCATGAAATCAGAAGGAATATTAATAGAACAAAGGTGACCAAGTGAACTTTAAATCAGACTTTCGTACTCGGTGAATTTTGTAATGAGAGTCTGATAATCCCAGCTCAACATTTTCAACCATAGAGTCCAGGTCAGAAAAGATTGCTCTATAATCTTTTCAAACATTCATGTAGATGTTTATTAGATCTTTTAGTTGTCATGGCCACTCTGTTCTCTGTTGCTGACCTCCAGCTTATATCTGAGGGTGTAGGTGAAATTTTGTTATAAATTGGCTTCAACCTTTGCCTGGGAGGACCAAAGGTGTTTATAAATAGATGTTCTATAGGGGCCTCCTGCATGGAGCTCCAGAAGAATGCGCATTTATTATCTCACTCACTGTGTGCGTTATTAAATGAAATACTGGAGAGCCGTGTAAGACATCAAGTATATGGCGGAGCCATTAATAGGCCAACAGCACGGGCCACATTTTCTTTTCATCAAATCTGACAGTTTTAGTGTCTACGATATCATGGCCTACTTTAAAAGAGTTGCACCTATTCAGGCTGAATTAAAGGTTACGAATATCAAAGTGTAGCCCATCAACTGATAAATACCCATCATAAATCAACCAGTTAGTATGCTGTATCCATGTGGACACATCAGCTTTCACTTGAGTGTTTCCCCCTTTTAAACTGAGGAATCAATATAGCTCCCTGATGTGGTAAGAATACTAATGAGGAAGGGAAAAAAGTGATAGGCTGTTTTTGCTCCATAAATCCTAAGAGCCGTTACTAAATTAATTTTAAAACATTCAGTATAACAATGGTTGAATGCTTACTAGATGATGTTTCAGGTCAATTTTGTGAGCTTATCTTGTTTTCTGGGAAAATTCAGATTCGTTTTACTTTCATGTGTAAATAAACAATCTGTTTTAGGATGATTATGTGGGCAATAGCATACAAAAAATAAAATATAGTTATGAAAAATAATTGCTAGTGTCTTTTTTACTTTAGCAGGCTTAGCATGAGGAAGAAGTAAAGCAAATTAGTCATAGGGAGACTGTAATTTGTGAGATCAAAGTAAAATATATAGATTGACTTCCTTTCCATGAACTTATATTTTGATACCTTACTTTCAATGAAACTTCCTTTTCTTTTTTAAAGATTGTATTTATTTATTTGATAGAGAGACAGCCAGCGAGAGAGGGGGAGTGGGAGAGGAAGAAGCAGGCTCCCAGCAGAGCAGGGAGCCCAATGCAGGGCTCGATCTCAGGACCATGGGATCACGCCCTGAGCCGAAGGCAGACGCTTAACGTCTGAGCCACCCAGGCACCCCTCAGTGAAACTTTCTGTTGGGGCATCTTGGAGACACTCTTCCTCAACTTTGAGAGTTTTATGAGCATTCTTACTTTACATTAAAAATCCAATAACATGTTCCCTAAATCCTAATGTACCATTTAGTTTCTTATTTTAAAAACATTCGATTATATTCCCATTATCTTGACATATAACTTTGTATTGGTAGACAGTTTTGGCAAGGGGACATTAGGAGCTAAGTATGACCTCAGGATAAGAGCAAGGAAGAAAACAGGAACCTCCGTCCTACAACAACAAGGAACTGAATTCTGCCAACAGTAGTGAAATTGAAAGGGTGCTGTGAGCCTCAAATGAATTCATCATCATGGCCAGCGTAGTGAGATGGAGCAGAGGACACAACTAACCAGTGACCAGACTTATAACCCATAGTAAATTATGAGATAATACATTTGTGTTGTTTATACTGCAAAGCTTGTGGTAATTTTGTATGCAGTATAGAAAGCTACTACAAAATATACACTCCTCCATGTCTCATGTATGCATTTTAGTACTCATTAGAACACCGTTGGCCTAGACGAATGCAATACTAATTGTACCAAGACATCAAGACAAATGTAGTAATAGTTAATTGTTTTGACTGACTGTCATATACATACCATAGCTGTACACATATTTGCTATTATGTTGTTATGAATACATGGCAAAATACATTTTAACAGCTTGTTACTTTGAATAATAACTTCCAAATATTTAGATATATGGCATATAGACGTCCATTTGTTCTCTAGCTTTGTATCCTGCCAGTGTTGGTGTTGGGCATGTTCAGTATCCTATCCTAATATTCACACTATTCTTCACTGTTTCTAGGTAGAGTTAGCAGCTCTGTCCTCTGTGCTTCCTCACAACACTCTTTAAACACCCTGAAATCCTATGAAACATGTATAGTTATAATTTGTCCATTAGTGGGTCTTTTGTTCCTACAAGATGATGAACTCTTTTAGAAAAAGGACTTTATCTCAGCATCTCCAATCAGTAATACCAAGGACAGTGCTTATACCTGGCAGATGTTTCATAGATGCATATTTAAATAAAAGGATGGGTAGAATTGACATAAAACTTTTAGTTTTATCTTTATTGTCAATCTGTCACTCCTTTTCTACTCCCAAACGCTCCAAAACACACATTTAAGATAGATGTAATTATCTGTCTTAATAAAGGGCTGAACCTTTATTTGCTTGCCAAACATGCTGAACATTTTCATCAAATGGTCCAAACCATAGATCGTTGACACCCTGGAATTTGGGTGTCTGGGAAATATTAAATAAAATGATTATCTCTATCCCTTAAAAATTAACAGATCAGTAATATTTGGTAAGTGTAATTAATTTTCCATAAAACTAAAATTTGAGCCATTGATTGTGCTATGAGCTTTCTTGTCAGAAAGAGAAGTCCGAGGAGGATATTAACTAAGTCATGGAACAACGCTACAAAAATTGGATTGTGTTGACCAAGCTGCTATTGACCAAGCCACCATTGTTCACTGTTATATAGTACATATGTGTTCATGTACTTATATTTTAAAAAATTTATCTGGGGAATTCTCTAAGAAAAATAGCAGTCAACAGAAATCTGCCATCCCTAAACTGGGGTACACTAAGCTATCCATCAAGAGTTGGGTACAATTCCATCATCCTAAGTAATCTAGACCTAGAGTTGACCTTTTAAAAGCAGAAAGAAATAAATACCACTTGGGATAGTAATGGAAAAGATTTTTCCTTTTTTGTCTCAGAGAAATTTGTATGTGGTATTTTCACATAACGAATCTCAAATGAACTTGACAAATGTTTTAACATTGCTTAGAGTTCACATAAATGCTTGCAATAATTGTTTGTTTGGGGTTAAAAATCGTTCTAACCTATTATTAACATTTTATTGTGGTTAATAACAATAGCCATTTATTACAGTAAAATGTCAACAATAAAACCAAAGGTATAATGAGGAAAATAAAGATCATTCATGCAACACATGGTATCGTAATGGCTAAAAACATGGGTATAAGAACTTCTCTGCCTGGGTCCAACACTGTGACCTCAAACAAATAATTTAAACTCTTTGTTTCTTCAACATTCAATAAAGAATGACTCACATAATTCTGTTATCTTAAGGATTTAGAACATGGCTTTACATATAACAATTACTCAGTTTATTATTATTATTATTATTAATTTATTATCATTTCTTTGCGAATTTAAAAACTATTTTTCTTGAATTTAAATCAACAAAAACCTTTTAGACTGCTGTTGTCTGCATTATTATTGTCAAAATTCCAACTAAATTCCTCTAAAGCAGTTACAGAAATTTTCCTATAAAAATTAGGTTCTAAAGTGTACAGATTTTTATGATTTTTTTCCATATAAAATGCACATTATCATATAAATAGTAAACATTTTATTTTTTTCATATCTAATTTAATCTTTGGATATTTATTCATTACTATCTTGGCACAAATATCATTGAAAATATGTTTCTACAATCAGAACTCTTAGAGAATCATCAAACAACAATCAGTAAGACTTCTATATTGAGACTTGGTTCTGAATGAAAACTAAACCCAGGATTTTAAATCTGCATGGTCTACTTTTTTCAGAATTCTCACTGAAATATCAAAATGACTATATAAATAGAAAAATTGATAGCAGAGCTGGAAATTAGGGAAAGATGACATACCTAAGCCTGAGGTCCTGAAGAATTTNCAACAATCAGTAAGACTTCTATATTGAGACTTGGTTCTGAATGAAAACTAAACCCAGGATTTTAAATCTGCACAGCCTACTTTTTTCAGAATTCTCACTGAAATATCAAAATGACTATATAAATAGAAAAATTGATAGCAGAGCTGGAAATTAGGGAAAGATGACATACCTAAGCCTGAGGTCCTGAAGAATTTGGGAAAGATATTGCTCAGTGGATATCATTGTAGAAAAGCACATGAGTTACAACAGGAGAAGGAATCTATTCGAACTGGCAGGGCAGAGACAAAAGGGAAGGGGTAACTCATCTTTGACTGCGCATTAGATCACCTGGGGAAGTGTTCAATAATAATCACATTCTGATCTCATTTCAGAGCAATTAAATCCTAATCTTGGTGGTTGAGGGAACTCTATACATGTCTTTTTTTTGTTGTACAAATTTTCCAGATGATTCTATTTCTATGAGATGGTTATGGGCCATTGGTCTAGAAATAAACATTAACTACACTTGTGTTTCCTGGGAAGTACAAGGATACCACTACACAAAACCCAGCTCTTACCCTCACTCTCAACTTAAACTTGTTGACACAGGCTACATAAAGCTGAAGCCATTGCTATAAGAGAGTTCACATCTAATAGCAGTACAACTGTGAGAGAAGATACTGGAAGGTAAACTGCGGTTGGGCATTGACCCATTAAGCATTTGTTGTAAAATCTGAAGTTTTTACAACAAAGGAGAAAAACGGAGATGATGAAAGATCAAACATATCAGGCAAAATAATAAAAATAAATGGATTAGAAGTTCCCATAATAGGGGCGCCTGGGTGGCACAGCAGTTAAGCGTCTGCCTTCGGCTCAGGGCGTGATCCCGGCGTTGTGGGATCGAGCCCCACATCAGGCTCCTCTGCTATGAGCCTGCTTCTTCCTCTCCCACTCCCCCTGCTTGTGTTCCCTCCTCGCTGGCTGTCTCTATCTCTGTTGAATAAATAAATAAAATCTTTAAAAAAAAAAGAAGTTCCCATAATAAAATTCATATAAGAATACATAAAAATAATGTCATGCCATTTATAGAAGTAAAACAAAATCATTGAAAAAAGTGTTACAAGTGAAAGAAAAGATATATCAAAGAAATGAAAATGTAATATCACTAAGAGTTCCAATTCAATATTGATGTCAAAGGAAATGAAATTCAAAGCAAAAACTACTGAACAGGACAATGATAAGTCGTTTTATATAAATAANTTTATATCAATAAAAGATGGAACTTAAAAGAATTGTCAAAACAAATCAAAACCACACTAAGATACCACCTTACACCAGTTAGAATGGCAAAAATTGACAAGGCAAGAAACAACAATTGTTGGAGAGGATGTGGAGAAAGGGGATCCCTCCTACATTGTTGGTGGGAATGCAAATTGGTACAGCCACTGTGGAAAACAGTGTGAAGGTCCCTTAAAAAGTTAAAAATTGAGCTACCCTATAATCCAGCAATTGCACTACTGGGTATTTACCCCAAAGATACAGACGTAGTGAAGAGAAGGGCCATATGCACCCTAATGTTCATAGCAGCATTGTCCACAATAGCTATATTGTGAAAGGAGCCAAGATGCCCTTCAACAGATGACTGGATTAAGAAGATGTGGTCCATATAAGCAATGGAATATTACTCAGCTATCAAAAAGAACAATTTCTCAACATTTGCTGCAACACCGATGGCACTGGAGGTGATAATGCTAGGTGAAATAAGTCAAGCAGAGAAAGACAATTACCATATGGTTTCTCTCATCTATGGAACATAAGAACTAGGAAGATCAGTAGGAGAAGAAAGGGATAAAGAAGGGGGGGTAATCAGAAGGGGGAATGAAGCATGAGAGACTATGAACTCTGGGAAACAAACTGAGGGCTTCAGAGGGAAGGCGGGTGGGGGAATGGGATAGGCTGCTGATGGGTAGTAAGGAGGGCACGTATTGCATAGTGCACTGGGTGTTATGCGCAACTAATGAAATCATCGAACTTTACATCAAAAACCAGGTATGTACTGTATGGTGACTAACATAATATAATTAAAAATATTATTATAAAAATAAATAAATAAATAATACTATTGAGGAAAAAAATTTGAATGTGCTGAATAATGTTGCTTCAAATACATTGCAGAACATTCATAAGAAGGACAAGGATATCTTCAAATTGGAATGAAATATGAAATAGCAGACATTTAAATACTTCCATTACTCTGTATTCTTGACGGATTTTTTTAAAAAGAAAACACAAATTCCAGATATCTGCAATTAATTGTTTTATTTTATTCCTTATTCTAATATCCCAGACTTGAATGTTAGCAAAGCAAACAGCATTCATAAGAATAAGAAGAGTAAACTTGATTGTCAAAATGGATGCTTCATGTGTAAAACTACACTGAATTATATATTTAAGATACTGGAGTTAAGTACANAAAAAAATTTGAATGTGCTGAATAATGTTGCTTCAAATACATTGCAGAACATTCATAAGAAGGACAAGGATATCTTCAAATTGGAATGAAATATGAAATAGCAGACATTTAAATACTTCCATTACTCTGTATTCTTGACGGATTTTTTTAAAAAGAAAACACAAATTCCAGATATCTGCAATTAATTGTTTTATTTTATTCCTTATTCTAATATCCCAGACTTGAATGTTAGCAAAGCAAACAGCATTCATAAGAATAAGAAGAGTAAACTTGATTGTCAAAATGGATGCTTCATGTGTAAAACTACACTGAATTATATATTTAAGATACTGGAGTTAAGTACATTTTCAAGAAAAATAAATTATATTTAAAATATTCTGCTCTCCTAAACTTGTGTTTTCCAGACTATTTACCTCATAATTTATATTTTAAATCCAAAAAAAGCAAAAATTTAAAGTAAATATACTGATTCACTATCTACTTATACAATTGTATAAAATCCAACCACCAGAAAGCTAGGGATTGTAGGCTAATGACTGTAATGTTAAAATAAGTCACTAAAATTTAAAAAAAAGGTAATTAGTCTAAATTTTCAAAATATTTAAAATATGGTATTTTAAAGAAAAACAAAAACAAAAGCAACACTGGTTTTGACCTTCTCAATTATCATCCATTATAAGGGAATATTTATAAAGGAATTCTTTTATAAAGAAAAAAATTACAAAGGAATAGTTGCACCTAGATGAATGCCTAAGAAGGGGCTTTTTTCCCTGTCCCTTATAGGCTAAACTCAAGAGTCAGAGTGTTAATGTTTTCCATTTGTGTTTTTCAGAAGACTATAAGCCTCTCAGAAATCTTGATATTCACCAAGGCCGCAGAATAACATGACATTTTAGTGATATATTAGCATCTAGATTGTCTAGGTGGATAGTCTCAAAAAAATCAGGCATACCTTAGCCTTGTGAGGAGAGTGTAGTCAATAATTTCCTGGAAATGTGGGGTCCTTGGAAGTGCTGAGAGGGAGCATGGTCCAGAAAGGATGGGCTGAGGAGGACACAGAGACATGGCTCTTATTCACTTCTTGGAAGTCAAGGCACTAACCATGGATATCTGTAGCTGATAACAGTGCAGGATTCTCAAAGGCTGGACAGGATGAACCACTCCTCAGCTGATGCCAGAAGAGTCCTCCAATGGAAAGAGGTACCAGGGAGCAGAGGCTGGAAAGAACATAGGATAGCATAAAAACTGATACCAGAAAAATATATATTTTCTACTCCTTTTTCCTCTCCCTTCTGAGAATGCCACCCACTAATTTCATTAAAATCGATCACCCTTAGGGAGATATGTAAGGGAAATGGAGAAAAAAATATGTTAAATTTTATTAATATTTTTCAAAAATAACTGTAAATTAAACTTAACATTATTAGGTCTCTTAAAATGGTTTGATATTGACTTTTCTGTCATTAGTAACATGGAGAATTAGTTACATTTACTTACTAGAAAATTAGGAAAACCATATTTCTGAACATTTGATATATAAGTCTAAATTTCAAACCTGCCAAACATTTATCCTTGTCAATTATCTCACCAGTCATGATTAGAAAGTCTCTCACTGTTGATATCCCATGGATGTTGTAAAAATCTGCTGATGTATTACAAATATACTAAAAATGTATTAAAATGTGATGTTGCAAATCTTGCAAAATACAGATTTTTTTCATGGGATTGATAATAAAGAACACATAGGGGCACACAGAGAAATCATTGAAATATATATTTTTGCTTTATTTTTTTAATT
>NC_048231.1:25335942-25389049 GCF_002007445.2 Ailuropoda melanoleuca
TTGTCAAAATGGATGCTTCATGTGTAAAACTACACTGAATTATATATTTAAGATACTGGAGTTAAGTACATTTTCAAGAAAAATAAATTATATTTAAAATATTCTGCTCTCCTAAACTTGTGTTTTCCAGACTATTTACCTCATAATTTATATTTTAAATCCAAAAAAAGCAAAAATTTAAAGTAAATATACTGATTCACTATCTACTTATACAATTGTATAAAATCCAACCACCAGAAAGCTAGGGATTGTAGGCTAATGACTGTAATGTTAAAATAAGTCACTAAAATTTAAAAAAAAGGTAATTAGTCTAAATTTTCAAAATATTTAAAATATGGTATTTTAAAGAAAAACAAAAACAAAAGCAACACTGGTTTTGACCTTCTCAATTATCATCCATTATAAGGGAATATTTATAAAGGAATTCTTTTATAAAGAAAAAAATTACAAAGGAATAGTTGCACCTAGATGAATGCCTAAGAAGGGGCTTTTTTCCCTGTCCCTTATAGGCTAAACTCAAGAGTCAGAGTGTTAATGTTTTCCATTTGTGTTTTTCAGAAGACTATAAGCCTCTCAGAAATCTTGATATTCACCAAGGCCGCAGAATAACATGACATCTTAGTGATATATTAGCATCTAGATTGTCTAGGTGGATAGTCTCAAAAAAATCAGGCATACCTTAGCCTTGTGAGGAGAGTGTAGTCAATAATTTCCTGGAAATGTGGGGTCCTTGGAAGTGCTGAGAGGGAGCATGGTCCAGAAAGGATGGGCTGAGGAGGACACAGAGACATGGCTCTTATTCACTTCTTGGAAGTCAAGGCACTAACCATGGATATCTGTAGCTGATAACAGTGCAGGATTCTCAAAGGCTGGACAGGATGAACCACTCCTCAGCTGATGCCAGAAGAGTCCTCCAATGGAAAGAGGTACCAGGGAGCAGAGGCTGGAAAGAACATAGGATAGCATAAAAACTGATACCAGAAAAATATATATTTTCTACTCCTTTTTCCTCTCCCTTCTGAGAATGCCACCCACTAATTTCATTAAAATCGATCACCCTTAGGGAGATATGTAAGGGAAATGGAGAAAAAAATATGTTAAATTTTATTAATATTTTTCAAAAATAACTGTAAATTAAACTTAACATTATTAGGTCTCTTAAAATGGTTTGATATTGACTTTTCTGTCATTAGTAACATGGAGAATTAGTTACATTTACTTACTAGAAAATTAGGAAAACCATATTTCTGAACATTTGATATATAAGTCTAAATTTCAAACCTGCCAAACATTTATCCTTGTCAATTATCTCACCAGTCATGATTAGAAAGTCTCTCACTGTTGATATCCCATGGATGTTGTAAAAATCTGCTGATGTATTACAAATATACTAAAAATGTATTAAAATGTGATGTTGCAAATCTTGCAAAATACAGATTTTTTTCATGGGATTGATAATAAAGAACACATAGGGGCACACAGAGAAATCATTGAAATATATATTTTTGCTTTATTTTTTTAATTGAAGTATAGTTGACACACAATGTTACATTAGTTTCAGGTGTACAGCATAGTGCTTTGACAAGTCTATAGGTTATGCTATGCTTACCATGAGTGTAGCTCCCATCTCTCACCATACAACACTATTACAATATCATGAACTATATTCCCTATGCTTTACCTTTTATCCCATGACTTATTCATTTCATAATTGGAAATCTTTATCTCCTACTCCCCTTCACCCCATTCCTGCTGGTAACCATCAGTTTGTTGTCTGTATTTATGGTTCTGTTTCTGCTTTGTGTTTGCTTATTTGTTCATTTGTTTTGTTGTTTAGATTTTATATATAAATGAAATCATATAGTATCTGTCTTTCTCTGTCTGACTTATTTAACTTAGCAGAATATACTGAAGGTCCATCCATGTTGTCACAAATGCACAATCTCATCCTCTTTTTTGGCTGGGTAGTATTTTATTACACACACACACACACACCCCTCATCTGCTTTATCCATTCATCTATTGATAGTCACTGGGGGTGCTTCTATATCTTTACATTTGTAAATAATGCTTCAATAAACATAGGGTGCTTAAATCTTTTCAGATTAGTGTTTGCATTTTCTTTGAGTAAATACCCAGAAGTGGGATCTGTATCATATGGCATTTTTATTTTTAATTTTTTGGGGAACATCCATATTGTTTTCCACAGTGGCTGGACCAGTTTACCTTCCCACCAACAGTGCCTAAGGGTTCCTTTTCCTTCTCATTTTTGCCAACACTTATTATTTCCTTTTTTTTTTTAATTCTAGCCATTCTGATAGGTGCAAGGTGATATCTCATAGTGATTTTGATTTGTATTCCCTTGATGATTAGTGATGTTGAGCATCTTTCATGTATCTCTTGACCATCTGTATGTCTTCTTTGTAAAAAGTGTCTTTTCACATCCTCCGCCCATTTTTTGTAATGGGATCATTTGCTTTTTTGGCATTGAATTACATAAATAATATTTATATTTTGGATATTAACTCCTTATCAGATATGTCATTTGCAAATATCTTCTTTCAGCCTTTAAATTTTGTTGATGATTTTCTTAAGTGAAAATTTATATTTTGCTGTAGTCCCAGTAGTTTATTTTTGTTTTTGTTTCCTTTGCCTGAGAAGATAACAAAGAATACCACAGAAATATAAAGGAGTATAAGAGAATACTATGAAAAATTATTTGCCAATGAATTGGACAACCCAGAAGAAACAGATAAATTCCAAGAAACATACAATCTTCCAAAACTGAATCATGAAGAAATAGAGAATCTGGACAGACCAATTACTGGTAACAAAATTAAAATGGTAATAAAAAAGCTCCCAACAATGAAAAGTCCAGGACCAGATGAATTTGTAGCTGAATTCTACCAAACCTTTAAAGTATTAATACCTATTCTTCTCAAAATATTACAAAAAATAGAAGAGGTAGGAGAATTTCCAAATTCATTCTATGAGGTCACCATTATCCTGATACCTAAACCAAAGACACTACTCCCCGACCAAAAAAAAAAAAAAAGAGAGAGAGAGAATGAGAGAAAGAAAAGAAGAGAAAACTACAGGATGATATCCCTGATGATCACTATGCAAAGAGCTTAACAAAATATTAGTAAAATGCAATCAACAATACGTTAAAAGGATCATTCACCACTATCAAATGGGATTTACTCTAGGAATGCAAAGATGGTTCAATATTTATATATCAATTAGCGTGATACATCACATCAGCAAAAGGACGGGTTAAAAACCATATGATCATCTCAAAAGATGCAGAAAAAGCATTTGATAAAAGTCTTCCTAGTTCTTAAAAAAATCTATTGAACTACAATTAGTATACAATACCTTATTACTTTCACATGTACATTATAGTGATTCAATATTTTTATGTATTACAAAATGATTCCTATACAAGTCTAATTACCGTCTGTCATCAAACAAAGCTATTACAATATTATTGACTACATTCCCTATGCTGTACATTACCTTCCATTTTTAAAAGAGACCTCCCAAGGTGCATTTGAAAATAAAGATTGTTGTCACTTTTTCATGGCATTTTCCATAATCAACTGATGTCAAATTGAAGTATAATGAAACTTGAAAACAAACAAGTAATTTTGCTTTAATGAAAGTGATCATTCTTTATAAATTTTCAAAGCATTTTATAATTATGAAATATTAATTTATCCTCTTAAAGTAACCATTACATCTTATCAAATTAGTACTGGCAACAAACATAGATATAAAAGTGTCTCCTCACAAAAATCTTATACAAAACTGCAAATTTTATTTTCAATGTAAAGTAGTGATTTATATTTTCATTAATCGATGACATCAGTACATTTATTTAGATACCGAATTCCCATTATTGGTGAGATAATGTTGGTGTTAAAACAAATATAGCACACAGTTTTTGTTATTGACATACCTATCATGGATGTGGGGAGCCAAAATGAAATTCTACCCAGTTAAATGGCAATGCATGAGGTAGATTTAAATTCAACAAAACAAAAGGAGTGAGAGAAGAAAGTTCACAATTAATAGTGAATAATACACATTACACAATGTTATGAGTCAGGGAAAAAATGAAATGTTACATATGGAGAAGGAAAGAGTTTGAAATGAGGCTTGAAGAATTCATCACTTTGATAAGTATCAGAAATGCTATTTTTCAAGTAAAATATGACATTTAAGGATTTCTAATAATAATTGAGCTTCAACATGTCTTTCCTAACATATTATATAGTTATTATATGGCAGCCATTATCCTCATTTTGGCAGAGAAGAATTCAGAGCTCATCAAGGGCAATTTCATTGCGCAAGATCCAACTGCTAGTTTGTGCTTAATTGGTTGTGGACTTTAGGGCAAAACCTCTTTCTCTTGTAGTTATGGGAGCCCTGGTATCCTGGGGTAATCTAGTGAAGAGAGAGAAAGGTGTGTTTCATAAGTCTGTCTTTAGTTGAAATGCATTTACTTGTTAGGACACCCTCTGCAATCACCACTCATTTCATCTGCTTTTATGCCTATAACCCCTTAAAAGTATTGAGCAGTGAAGGACAACTTTCAGGCTTTCAAATCTCTCCTATGAGGGCTCAACTCAGAAACCTCTGCATTGTTAGTAGTCTGAGGCATGGATCACTGGTCAGTTGGTCCTGTGGGCTTCTGACACATTGCAGAGATAGATCTCCTCAGGCATATAGGTGGCACTATCTAGTGTCATCAATAAAAACAAGTAGTCTCTTATTGTATAAGGAGCAATAAGCTCTGGAGTAGTTGTGTAGGTTTGGATTCTGTCTCCTTTCTTACTTTTTGTGCGAACTTGATTTAGGTTCTTTTTTTTTTTTTAAAGGTTTTATTCATTTATTTGACAGAGATAGAGACAGCCAGCGAAGAGGGAACACAGGCAGGGGGAGTGGGAGAGGAAGAAGCAGGCTTATAGCAGAGGAGCCTGATGCGGGGCTCTATCCCACAACGCTGGGATCATGCCCTGAGCCGAAGGCAGACGCTTAACCACTGTGCCACCAGGCGCCCCCTTGATTTAGGTTCTTAACCTCTCTGTGTTTCAGTTTCTACATTACTACCTACCTGAAAGGTTTTTATTTTATAGAATACATGTTACCATAAAGTTATAGGGTTAATTACAGCCCCTAGTACATTCTGAAATCTCAATAACTATTAGTCATCTTTGTTTCTGTTATTAATAAATATGTAAAGATTAAAGGGAATGCCAGGCATCAACAGAAAAGAAGGTAACTGAATTTTTTTTTCATAAAACAGAGACAGGAATTGTTATCTTAGGTAAGAAGAATTTTATTTGAAATATAATTTGGTTATTATTAATAATAGTTGCCTTTTAATAAATGATTATAATATACCAAGCACAATACAAAGCATTTTATGTGGATAGCATAAAATAAGAATGGTTATCTTTGTGTAGTGGTATTATGAATAATTTTTCTTGCATCACATTTGCTTTTAGAGTAAGTATGAATTATTTGGTTACAAACAGTTTCTACAGTCATTGTAACTAACAAGGGATACATGACACTTCTGAGTTGTAATTCATATTACCCTTTCCTCTGTGACACAGCACTGAATACCTGTTGTATTTTCAACCACAGATGGTATCATTCAGTGGTGTTTAAAAGGACCTCTCTTCATAAATTCTGTAAAGTACATAAAGATCCTTTCATAAGAGATATAGTTACGTGCTACTCTCTATGATGAGTGTGAATGCACACATTTGTTTTTGCTGGGAAACCAAACATTTTTCAAGGATGTGTGAATTCATAATTTATTATGTGGATGAATGATGTTTGTACATTATGTTCTTTTTCTTTCTAAAATTTACTGAAGGACAAAGAATAAATTCCAACTCTTAAGTCATTTGTGAGAACTAGAATGTAAAATTATGGCATCTTTAAATGGTGTTTATTATATAGGGAAAAAAGGAAAAATGGAAATGAAAATATATTCACGGGAAGTTTAATACAGTGATAAAATAATTTCCAACATGGAAGTTCCTCAGTCTTGGTGATGAGGAGGTGAGGATAAGGGTACAAAAAAGAGATACAAGCTGAGAAAATTGGAAATGAATTATAAATTATAATTTTATTATAATTATAATAAATAATAATTTTTATAATAAACTATAAAAAGAACCTTAGAATCAGAACATCAGTTTACCCACTGTTAAAATAGAGAAACTATATTTCAACTAAAATCATTTACACTGTGAACTAGACTCCTCTGAATCCTTAAGTATGTATCTGTGCCCCAAGAGGCATTTAAATCTATAATAAGTAAGGAGACAGAAAATTTGGAGCCAGTAATTTACTGATTTATTTCAGAGTATGATTGGAGAAATAAAAAGGAATGATTAAAATATAACATATACCTATAAGAAGTCTTTCATATCATTAGTCTGTAAAAGTGCTGTTTCATTAAAAAGCTCATCTATTGATAATAGGAAAAAAAGTTCAATTTAACACAATAAATCCTGGAAATATATACATAATAGAAAACACATTCTTGGCATATTTTATTTTTAAAATTTTATGTAATCTATATAAGTACAATTGTATCTACTATTCATGCTATGTACATTTTTATAAAGATAAATTAATATATATGCATACATATGTGTATGTCTATATATGTATGTAAATATATGTAAATGTATGTATACATATGCATATTTGATATTTATAGTAATAATTGAAATATAACACTACTAAATATAATATGAGCATGTCCTAATTTTAAGATGTAAAATGTCCTGAATTCTGTTTTCAGCTTACGTAGCTCATTCTCAGGGAGAGGGTCCATGAGCATTCAATTACAAGCATGCCCTGTGTTTACCAACTCACCTCACTTGATTTTCTTCAAAGTTCGGGTCACTATCTAAAAGGTTGACTTGTTTATTTTCTGTCTACCTCCAACCAAAATGTGAGCTTCCTCAGAATGTTTTTTCCTCAGCAAATCGTCAGCT
The DNA here is from genome assembly GCF_002007445.2 of Ailuropoda melanoleuca. NCBI lineage: Eukaryota > Metazoa > Chordata > Mammalia > Carnivora > Ursidae > Ailuropoda > Ailuropoda melanoleuca. Next base: position 25,342,968 of record NC_048231.1, read on the forward strand.
CCCAGGATAGGACTGGGATCACAGTGGATGCTTTATAAATATTTGTTGAATGAATAAATAATCAGATTGAATATCAATGCATAAGCTATCATTTGCAAGCCTATATTTCCTGTGTCATTTTTTAAATCCTTAAGGCATATTTAAGGAATCCTTAATTACCCAACACTTTTATCACTAGAGAAAATATGAATGAGAATATTGTGCTACTTGAATTATTTCCCACCCAACCATAAGGGATGAGCTGGTATTGTGTCCATTTGTTTTAAGCATGAGAAGAGAGGAGTTTCAAATAGATCCATTCAAAAGCTTTGGAGCATGGGGACAATGGGCCAAGAAATTTAAAGGGTGAGAGGCTGGCTGAAGGCTGGCTGTGGTAATAAGGAGTGGACTGTGGTTTGGGAGGTAACTGAACGCAAATGCTAATCTGTGCAAGGTCCGGTTTGGATTATACCTGATACGGTGTGTTCAAAGAAGATCATTCATGGTTGTAAAGTTTACAAAGAGTTAAGGAGTAGAGTCTGGGTCTGTAGGAAGTGAGGCGAGAGAGGTGGCTATATCCAAATTATGTAGGGATATGCAAAGATTTGATTTTTCCACTGACCTTGGAGGATTTTGAGCAGATGAGTAACATGACCCAGCTTGTTTGAAATAGATCACACTTGTTCTATGCTGAGAACAGAAAAGTAAGAAAGGGGGTAAAAGGAAAAAAAAACTAATATAATAACTAGCTCAGAAGGCACTTATGATATCTTGTCCGGGGTGGTAACCACTACCATCGTGCTTCACCTGGATTATTACAAATATTTCCTGCTCCCATTAGTTGTCCTTTTTATACCCCTCTCCTAAACCAAAGAGGTTGGGTAGAAATGCAAAACAGGAGAAAGAATGAAGCCAGTCATAGAGTTCTAGCCCAAGCAGAACCGCACTGCCATAGGTAGCCAGCCCAAAGCACAACCACACTGGGGACAGGAAAGAACTTCAATCTATTCACTTTTTAAAAAAGATTTTGTTTGTTTATTTATTTATTTATTTATTTAAGAGAGAGAAAGAGAGAGACAAGGAGCAGAGGGAGAGGGGACAAGGAGATGCTACCCTGAGCACGAAGCCCAGTGCTGGGCTCGATCCCATGACCCTGAGATCCTGACCTGAGCAGAAACCAAGAGTCCCCAGTTTAACTGACTGAGCCTCTCAGGCTCCCCAGAAGAGCTTCAATTTATTTATTTATTAATCTAATTTATTTTTTAAAGATTATCTATTTATTTGATAGAGAGAGAGACGGTGAGAGAGGGAACACAGCAAGGGGAGTGTGAGAGGGAGAAGCAGGCTTCCTGCTGATCAGGGAGCCCAATGCAGGACTCTATCCCAGGACCCTGGGATCATGACCTGAGCTGAAGGCAGACACTTAATGACTGAGCCACCCAGGCGCCCGAGAGCTTCAATTTAAAAGAAGTTGTATTATTTTGATTATTACATTGGGTTATTACATTGGCTAATTAATAACTGAGCTGGGACTGTTATTGTGAGCATAACTGATCAGATGCCTTTGTATTTCCTGAGAGTGTTCGTAAGGTATGAGACCCAAGTGATATTTCATGCAAGGGTAGGGAAAAATTAATTTTAAGCAGGTTTACATAGGAGTGAGGAGAAAGATAAAAAGAAGTGTGTGTGTGTGTGTGTGTGTGTGTGTCCCATCCATTCTAACAGACTGGCTAAATGGGGGTTGTATGTGCATGGTGCTGTTTTTCCTTAAAAAAAAAATGCTTCTAACTATCTATATGGGGGAATTGAAAGTTCTAGGAGGCCTGTAGTAATGAAACCTTGTTTTTCTCTGTATTACTAGAAATCTGAATATAAGTCCCTAGAAAATATTAGAAAAATGGAATGAAATGAGTAAAATCTGTTGAACCAATGAGGGATGTGGGATTGCCCTCAAAGGTTTGCCCATTCTTATCTAGTCACATCATATTTTAGATTTAAGTTTCTGTTCTCTGTTACAAGAATTTTTGAGAGAAAGAACATAGAATAAAATACATGTAAACTGCCCAGTTCAATAACTAAAAAGAAGTTGATGATTATTAAACATTATTCATTTAATATTAAATATACACCAAAAAAATCACTGCTTTTTTTTTCTTTTCTATTTGGATCTTGGATGCAAATGTTTGAAATAATTATACTCTTGTTTCATGGAAAATTATCCTCACTGGTGTGTGTAAGACCCATCTCCTGACTGATTGAACATTATATTTCCCTTTAGCTGCATTATTTCCTACTACCATTGAATATTTACTTTTCAAAAGTAATTTATATGTATCCTTTTGTTGGTATATGATTTTAGAAAGTGTCTATTGTTGTTTGAGGCTACGTATGATTTTAATTTACACATATGGTATTACCTTAGAGATTGTGTCTCTTCCTTATTTTGTTTCTCTGTAGCGTTTCCTTCTTCAGATCCATCCATGTCACTTTACAAGGACTCTGTGGTTCTTTGTTTCATTATCTTCTATAATCTGCATCTCCCACAATTTCCTAATATGCACCCCTGATAAGAGACGTTACTTTAATTCCAATACTCCATCCCCCAAAATGAAACTGTGGTTAACATGTACGCACACATCCCCCAAAGAACCTATGTGAGCATTTCTTTGGGATATATGCCCAGGTATAAACAAGTATTTAAATTGACCTAATGTTGCTGTTGCATACCTGTCTGGAATGGCCGAGCCACCAGCAATGTAGGACACAGGAGTGTTTTTATATTCCAGTAACCCCATCAACTTGACTTATTCAGCTTTCTGCAATTTGCCAGCTTCAGACATCTCTTCATGTTATTATAAATTATACTTTCCTGTTTATTGATATGATTTAGAATTCACTGCTGTTTTGATGGTTTCAGTATTATAAATGGCTTTAATATAAGTGAATATATATCAATATAATTAATTAATTAATATAAGTATAAAGTTGCTTTTATCCTTTGGAATATTAGTCTTTTTTGTCATTGTTGTTATTGATAGTTTGCAGGAGTTCTTTGTATTTTCTATATAGCCAGACCTTAAAGGTTTTTGATTTTGCAAATGTTTTTCCCATTGGCCAAGAGGGTACTATATGCAACAGCAGTAAGAACATGGACTCCTTACTTAACTATCCATATGATCTTGGTCAAGTTACTTTATCTCTTTAGTTGTTATTGTGTTTGATTCATCAGCAAATGGGCATAATGATAGAAAATGTTCTTGGCACACAATAAGCACTCGATAGGTATTCACTCTTGTCATGGTTCTTCCTCTATTTGTGATGTCCTTTGTTTGGAGAAATCCTTTATTTTGAACTGTAATTGAATTCTGTATAGTTCAGTGTTTTGTAGGTTTTACTTAGATAGTCCTTCCCCACTCATATCACAAAGGTGTTATACTACATTCCCTTCTATTAAATTTATTGTTTGACCCTTCACTTGTGAACCTGTAATCTGTCAGATCTATCAGGATTTCACCACTGAATGTAGTATTATATGAGGATCTGGTTTTCTTTTTCTTTAGGCTGAGCCGGTTTTTGAAAATCTCAACTGCTAATCCCCATTGATTTGTAGGGCTGTTTGACAATTCATCTTTTGAAAATGTAACAAAAACAAACAAAAACTGTAAACTCAGAGTAGAACAATAGATTTTATGTTAATGGTGAAATGTAGAATAAAACTTGGAATAACCATGGAAAAGCCTCTGGGTTTAGGATCCAAGCCTCTCTGAGAAATTAAGGATTTCATGATCTGTGTTTTCTGATTGTTTTATTTTAAATAATCATTTGACCCCAATAAAGTAATCTTGCCTCTTTTCAAAGAAAGCTTAATTAAATGCCAAATAAGTGGATACATTTCGTTGTGCAATTGCTATTGAGAAGACAATGCTTTTTAAAGTTCTTTTTTTTTTAAGATTTTATTTATTTGAGAGAGAGACACACAGAGAGAGCACCAGCAGGGGGAGGGGGAGAGGGAGAGGGACAAGCAGAGTCCCTGCTGAACCAGGATGACTGACTGGGGGCAGATCCCAAGACCCTGGGGTCATGACCTGAGGTGAGCCACCCAGGTGCCCCGACAGTGCTTTATTTTTTAAGATTTCTTTGCCTTCTTTCCATATCTCACCCCAATATAATCTGACTCAGTTATTGGTGGACATTAATGGGATTTTATTTTATCACAGAAAGATGAAGGCTTCATTCACAATCACTATCATTTTGTGGGTGGAAGCAGGCAAGAGAGCAAAACAGTGGCAATGAGTTAGGAGTGTGGGTTTTGAAACAGATGTCTTTGGGGTGTGAATCTCGGCTCAGTGATTCTTCATTTGCTTATTCACTTTGATACTCAGTTTTTTCATCTCTACTGCTGACATGCTGTGTCATTTAAATGAAGGAATGTATGTCTCAAGTTTCTTGCCAAATGTTTGACAATAGTCAATATATGTTAACAGCACCTCTTTTTCTTTCCTAAATATAATATCAGAAAGTCCATTTACAATTAAAACTGCAATTTATTTTATAAAAATGAAGTTTTAACTGTGTGCCACTCTGTGTTTTACAGACTTGCGCATTTATATTTTTAAATCATCAAGTAAGAATGGGAAAATTTGATTAACATGAAGACTTCAAGTGTCTGCTTCTAATGGGAGACAAGCTGAATCCAAGAACAGAAACCCTTGAATAGTGTATTGAATACCAGACAAGCATTCACACGTTGGCTTCTTCGGTGCCAGGTAATTAAAATGTGTAATTTGATCTTAATTAAATTACAGACTACCCGAAGGCCTTGAATGGTGACCTTATGGCTTCTTCCACTCTGTGTAAAGAAAAAAAAAAAGTAGACTTTAGAAATCTAACTACTTAATTTTCCTTCCTCTTCCCCTACTCCATCCCACCCCGGTAGACATATACTTCTATTGAGTACTGTGTCAACATACATTAAATGTGCCCATTAAAATCAGCTACCTCTCAACTGCCAAGCATGTTTTTTATTTTTAACCTGGCAGCAGGGACAGTGTCTGGGCAGCATCAGTTATGTAATTCCTGTACACCCCCAAGTTCCCACCAGCGTTGAGCTTGATCTGTAAAACCCTCCCCAGGTACTGCTCTTTTTCTTTTGGCTTTTCTCTATTCTTACCCCTTTTTGCCTTCCCTCCTCTGGCTTTTGATGCTTTTTATTTTGGTTGGAGTGTTTCCGATCAGCATGAGAACTATCCTGGAGCTTTTCTATCTTGCAGAGTTAGTTAATGAGATTGTTGCGGACTTTAGATTCTAAAAGAGGTTTCTTCAATTTATTGGGTGAAGTTAAAGTCAAAATCAAGAGAATTTATATTTTTGATGAAGCTTCATGACTCACTTAAAAAAACAATGAACTTAGGGTCAAATAATGGAGATTGAACGTAGTGTTACAGACTATTAATTGTATGATTATGTGTTTCTCAGTTTTCTCATCAATAAAGTGAGGGTGTCTGACTACCTCACAAGATACGTATAAAAAACTAACTAAAAGGATATACATAGGAAAAGGAATAGTTCATTTATTTGGAATGACAATGCATCAGAGCACTTTAAATTATTGCTTTTTTAGAAATAGGTTTCTCATGTATTTGTTCATTAAATCTTTCTTCTTACTATCCATAATTGTGTAATGATTTTGAGAACATAAAATATTGGTTTTTTGCTCCCTCTTTAGTTTATCATTATTCTTTAGTAAGCCACATCTTTTACATTGAATTTGGGTTTAGATTTTTAATTAGGATTAGTGCAAGTGTATTTTTCTGAGTTGTAAGTTAAAATGGTATGTTTATATTTCCATAATGTCAGAATAAGATAAAAAAAAATTAAGACATTTTAAGTAAAGTTTTGTAAATTGTATAAATGAGTAATTATATTTGCATAGGTAAATACTAAATTAATAAGCAGTATAAGAATAAAAATAAGTTAACTATTTTCATGTTTATACTCTTAGACTAAAGAATGTAGGAAGAATCAAGTACTTTGATTAAAACACATGAGATTGTTTCCCTCTTTTTAATCTAAAAAAAGAAATATATATCAACGTTGATGTTTTATTCAAAATAATCAAATATTTATTCAAAACCATCAATTGTGCATTATTTTAAAATTCTATTTAATTACAGGTTATAATTATCTTATTAGAATATTGATTTTGACCTTTATGGCTCCTTACATTAGTTATGGATAGTGTTCTCTGTCAAATATAGGGTTTCTGGCCATAGCTACTGGTAGATACACATCCAATACTTTGTATCAATTCTAATATTTGCATTTTGAACACATTTCTCAGTTACTAAAATAGCAATGCCATGTATTATTTCTCTGAATTTTGTATTTATTGTTTTCTTTTGAAATTTGTTATAATATATAAATGGCTTTGGATTGGATTTAATTTTACATTTTTTACTATGTTCTTTAACATCAACTTTATTTCAGACTTCAAGAAATTAACAAAAATAAATTAGGTGCACATACAAATACAAATTCATAGTCCTTGCCTAATTTAAGACTCTTAAGTTAGGGTAAGTTAAGGATGTATATTATAATTTCTAGAATAACCACTAAAAATTATAATAGTATAACTAGAAATCTAATAGAGTAATTAATATGAAATACAAAAAAATATTTAGTAATCCGAAGAAGGTAGGAACGTTGCACAAATGAAAAATAAGATGAGACAAATGGAACACCAATGGCAAGTTAGAAGACCTAAATAAACCATGTTCCAAATTATTCAGAAATTTTGCCATTTTTATAATTGCCAAAATGGAATTTTTAAAAAAAAGAGGGGGGAAACAAACGTCATGCTATTTACAAAAGATGCACTTTAGATACATAGATAAAAAAGGACTAGAAGCAAAAGAATGAAAAAAGATATAGAATGCAAATAACTCAAGAAAATAGAACAACTATGTTTTCCTTTTTTCTTCCAAGATTTTATTTAAATTCAAGTTAGTTAACAATACTGTAGTATTGGTTTCAGGAGTATAATTTAGTGATTCATCATTTACATAATACACCCAGTGCTCATCATAACAAGTGCTTTCCTTAATGCCCTTCATGCATTTAGCCTGTCCTGCCACCTACCTCTCCTCCAGCAACCCTCAGTTTGTTCCCTAGAGTTAAGAGTTTCTTTTGATTTGCCTCCCTTCTGTTTTTATCTTATTTTATTTTTCTTTCCTTTCCCATATTTCATCTGTCTTGTTTCTTAAATTCCAGATATGAGTGAAATCGTATGGTGTTTGTCTTTCTCTGACTGACTTTATTTCACTTAACATAGTACACTCTAGTTCTATACAAGTATTGCAAATGGCAAGATCGCATTCTTTCTGATGGCTGAATAATATTCCGTAGAATATATATATCACTGATGTGATTATACATACGTATAATCACATCAGTCAATAGGCATTTGGACTCTTTCCATAATTTGACTGTTGTTGATAATGCTGATATTAACATTGGGGTGCATGTGTCCCTTTGAATCAGTATTTTTGTATCCTTAGGATAAATACCTAGTAGTGCAATTGCTGGGTGGTTGGGTAGTTCTATTTTTAACTTCTTGAGGAACCTCCATACTGTTTTCCAGAGTAGCTGCAATAGTTTTCATTCCCACCAACAGTGTAAGAGGGTTCCCCTTTCTGCACATCCTCACCATCATCTGTTGTTTACTGTGTTGTTAATTTTAGCCATTCTGACAGATGTGAGGTAATATTCACAGTGGTTGTGATTTATATTTCCCTGATGATGAGTGTTGTTGAACACTTTTTCTTGTGTCTGTTAGCCATTTGCATGTCTTCTTTGGAGAAATGTCTGTTCATGTCTTCTGCCCATTTCGTAAGTGGATTATTTGTTTTTTGGGTATTGAGTTTGATGAGTCCTTTATAGATTTTGGATACTAGTCCTTTATCTCATATGTCATTTGCAAATATCTTGTCCATTCCATAGGTTGCCTTTTAGTTTTGTTGACTGTTTCCTTTACTATGAAGAAGATTTTTATCTTGATTAAGCCCCAATAGTTCATTTTTGCTTTTGTTTCCCTTGCTTCCAGAGATGTGTCTAGTAAGAAGTTCCCATGGTCTAGGTCAAAGAGGTTACTATCTGTGTTCTCCTCTAGGGTGTTGATGGTTTCCTGTCTCACATTTAGGTCTTCCATCCATTTTGAACTTATTTTTGTGTATGGTGTAAGAAATTGGTAGTGTTTCATTCTTCTGCATGTCGCTGTCCAGTTTTCCCAACACAATTTGTTGAAGAGACTGTCTTTTTTCCATTGGATATTTTTTCCTGCTTTGTCAAAGATTAGTTGACTATATAGTTGTGGGTCCATTTCTGGGTTTCTATTCGTTCTGTTGATCTATGTGTCTGTTTTTGTGCCAGTACTATACTATCATGATGACTAGAGCTTTTTAATACACCTTGAAGCCCAGAGTTGTGATACCTTCAGTTTTGGGGTTTGTTTTTTTTTCCCCCAACATTACTTTGGCTATTCAGGGTCTTTTCTGGTTCCATACAAATTTTAGGATGGTTTGTTCCAGCTCGGTGAAGAATGTGGGTGTTATTTTGATAGGGATTGCACTGAATGTATAGATTGTTTTGGGTAGTATAGACATTTTAACATTTGTTCTTCCAACCCATGAGCATGGAATGTTTTTCCATTTCTTTGTGTCTTCTTCAATTTCTTTTATACAAGTTCTATAGTTTTCAGAGTACAGATCTTTTGCTTCTTTGGTTAAGTTTATTCCTGGATATCTTATGGGTTTTGATGTAATTATAAATGGGATCATTTCCTTGATTTCTTTTTGTATTACTTCATTACTGATGTATAGAAATACACAGATTTCTGTACATTGATTTTATATTCTGCAACTTTGCTGAATTTGTGGATCAGTTCTAGCAATTTTCTGGTGGAGTCTTTCTGGTTTTCTACATAGAGTATCATATTGTCTGCAAAGAGTGAAAGTTTGACTTCTTTCTTTTTGATTTGGATACCTTTTAATTTCTTCTTATTATTCTCTCTTTTCTTTTCTTTTCTTTTCCTTTTTTTTTTTTAAGAAAGAGAGAGAGTGATTTGGGGGGAGGGGCAAAGGGAGAGGGAGAGAGAGACTTTTAAGCAGGCTCCACACCCAGTGTAGAGCCTGATGCAGGGCTCAATCTTAAAACCCTGAGATCATGACCTGAGCCAAGATTAAAAGTTGGGCTCTTAACTGACCGAGCCACCCAGGTGCCCTGTCTTTTATTTCTTTTTGATGTCTGATTACTGAGACTAGAACTCCCAGTACCATGTTGAACAACAGTGGTGAGAGTGGATATCCCTGTCCTGTTCCTGACTTTAAGGGGAAAGCTCTCAGTTCTTCCTCATTGAGGATGGTATTAGCTGTGGGTCTTTCATATGTTCCTTCTATAACTACGTTGTTGAGGGTTTTTCTCAAGAAGGATGGTGTATTTTGTCAAATGCTTTTTCTGCATCTATTGAGAGGATCATATGGTTCTTATCCTTTCTTTTATTAATATGGTGTATCAGGTTGATTGATTCATGGATATTGAACCACCCCTGCAGCCCAGGAATAAATCCCACTTGATCACAGTGAATAATCCTTTTAATGTACTGTTGGATTCAGTTAGTATCTTGTTGAGAATTTTTGCATCCATCTTCATCAGGGATATTGGTCTATAATTTTCCTTTTTAGTGGGGTCCTTGTCTGGTTTTGGAATCAAGGTAATGTTGGCCTCATGGAATGAGTTTGGAAGTTTTCCTTCCATTTCTGTTTTTTTGGAACAGCTTTGGAAGAATAGATATTAAATCTTCTTTAAATATTTGGTAGAAAAAATGTAGAAAAAAATAGAATAAATGTTTGGTAGAATTCTCCTGGGAAGCCATCTGGCCCTGGACTCTTGTTCGTTGGGAGTCTTGATTACTAATTCAATTACTTTGCTGTTTATTGGTCTGTTCTGATTTTCTGTTACTTCCTGTTTCAGTTTATATTTCTAGGAATGTATCCATTTCTTCCAGAATCTTTCATGATTTTATTTATTTGGGTCCTTTCTCTTTTCTTTTTGATAAGTCTGACTAGGGGTTTATCAAGTTTGTAAATTCTTTCAAAGAACCAGCTCTGAATTCCATTGATCTATTCTTTTTTTGTTATTTCTATATCATTTATTTCTGTTCTAATCTTAATTATTTCACTTCTTCACTTTTTTTCTCTTCTTTTTTCAGCTTGTTTAGATGTAAGGATAAGTTGTATATTTGAGACTTTTCTTCCTTCTTGAAGAAGGCCTGTATTGCTATAGACTCCCCTCTCATAACCACCTTTGCTGTATCCCAAAGATTTTGAACTGTCGTGTGTTGATTTTCATTTGCTTCCATGTATTTTTTAAAATTTCTTCATTAATTTTCTGAATAAGTCGTTTATTCTTTAATAGGCTGCTTTTTAACCTCCATGTATTTGTTGTCTTTCTGATTTTTTTTTTTTTTTGGTGACTTCAAGTTTCATAATGTTGTGGTCTGAAAATATGTGTGGCATGATCTCAATCTTTTCCTGTGTGTTGAGACCTGGTTTGTGACCTGTATATGAACTATTCTGGAGAATGTTTCATATGCACGCAAAAAGAATGTGTATTCTGATGCTTTAGAATGAAGTGCTCTGAATATATCTGTTAAGTCTATCTGGTCCAGTGCATCATTCAAAGCCATTTTTCCTTGTTGATTTTCTGCTTAGATGATCTGTTCACTGCTGTGAGTGAGATGTTAAAGTTCCCTACTATTAGTATATTATCATCAATGAGTTTCTTTAAGTTTGGTATTAATTGATTTATATATTTGGGTGCTCCCAAGTTGGGGGCATAAATATTTACAGTTGTTTGATCTTCTTGTTGGATAGACCCCTTTATGATATAGTGCCCTTCTTCATGTCTTATTACAGTCTTTGGTTTAAAATCATGTTTATCACATATAAGCATGGCTACTCTGGTTTTCTTTTGATATACATTAACATGATAGTTGGTTCTCCACCCCCTCTCTTTCAATCTGGGGTATCTATGGGTCTGAAATGAGTCTCTCGTAAGCAGTATATCTATGGGTCTTGTTTTGTTGTTACTGTTGTTGTTTTTGTTTAATCCATTTTGATATCCCATGTCTTTTAATTGAAGCATTTAGTCCATTTACTTTCAGAATAATTATTGATAGATATGAATTTAGTGCCATTGTATTGGCTGTTGCTGTTCCTGTAGATTGTCTCTGTTCCTCTCTAGTCTTTGTTGCTTTTCATCTCTCTTCCCTGCTCAAAGTGTCCCCTTTAATATTTCTTGTAGGTCTGGTTTTAGTGTTCATGAACTCCTTCAGTTTTTTCTTGTCTTGGAAATGCTTTATCTCTCCTTCTATTCTGAAAGACAGTCTTGTTGGGTATAGTTTTCATGGCTGCATATTTTTCCCATTTAGCATGTTGAATATATCATACCACTCTCTTCTGGCCAATGAAGTTTCTGTGGCTAGGACTGCTGCTAACTTTGTGTCTATCCTTGTAGGTTAAGGAACTTTTGTCCCTACTTATTTTCAGAATTCTCTGCATTTGTAAGTTTCACTATGATATGTCTTGGTGTTGACCTGTTTTCGTTGATTTTGAGGGGAGTTCTCTGTGCCTCTTGGAATTGAATGCCTGTTTCCTTCCCCAGATTAGGGAAGTTCTCAGCTATAATTTGTTCAAATAAATCTTCTGCCCCTTTTCTCGGCTCTTCTTCTGCGATTCTTATGATATAGACATTATTACACTTTGTGGAGTCGCTGCTCTAATGGTTTTCTTTCCCTTTTCTTTTCAGCATCATTATTTTCCCTAATTTTATCTTCCGTATCACTTATTCAATTCTCTACTTCTTCCATCCTCATTGTGATAACATCCAGTGAGTTTTGCATCTCAGTTAGAACATTTTTTATTTTGGCCTTGCTCATTTTTAGGTCTTTTATTTCTGTAGCAGGGGTTTCTTTGGGGTCCTCTATGCTTTTTTCAAGCCTGGCTAGTTATCTTATGATTGTTGTGCTTGTTCACTTAAATTGCTTATATTTGTTTTGAGTAAATCCCTGGCTGTGATTCCTTCTTGATCTTTCTTTTTGGAAGGATTCCTCCATCTTGTCATCATGTCTAGGTTTCTGCCTCTTGCATGTTATGAAAGCTTTGTTTCCTGCTCCTGAGAGTAATATTGTATTTATAAGAGGTCTTACACTGTCCAGGGCCTAGTCCTTCAGGAAATGTTGCTGGTGTATGCTGTATGCACTCTGCTGTTTTGTTTTGGCTGCTCTTTCCCACAGGCCAGTCCTCTGCAGAATTCCTCCTTGCTTGCAGTCAGGAGTGTTTGGACCTTTAACTAGGTGTGCTTTGATTTAAGATAATCCTGATAAAACAAACAAAAGAATGAACAAGCAAACAAAGCCTGATCCAAAAAAAGAGAAAAGGAAAAGGAACAAAAAAAGCAAACAAACAAAAAACTATAAGCTTGATTCCAAAGAAAAAGGAAAGAAAGAAAGAAAGAAAGAAAGAAAGAAAGAAAGAAAGAAGAAAGAAAGAAAGAAAAGAAAGAAAGAAAGAAAAAGAAAAAAGAAAAAAAGAAAAAAGAAAGACTGGTCCTGTTTCCAACAGGNGGAAAGAAAGAAAGAAAGAAAGAAAGAAAGAAAGAAAGAAAGAAAGAAAGAAAGAAGAAAGAAAGAAAAAAAGAAAAAAGAAAGACTGGTCCTGTTTCCAACAGGACTGAAGTTGACACTTTGGGGCACTCTGTGATCAGTAGATTTGGTACATGCAGGGGGCCTGTGTTGGTCTTCAGAGGAAGAGGCCCACTGGCTGGCTCACAGTCAGACCACCCTAGTAAAAATGCCCCTGCCAGACGCAGGGTTGCGGGGTTTGACGTAAGTGACTTTAGCCTCCACTGGAGGCACTGTGTTTCTCTCTGAAGTCCAACGCAAGCAGCAGGCTGGAAGATGGTGTCACACTGCCCTCTTGTCCCTGAGGATGGGAACTCACTGCTGCTGCTGTTCAGGAGGCCCTCACAGAAAAGCAAGCAACCTCCCTTCCTGTGACCCAAGCTTTCATCAGATTCCTGCCCTCAACCTATTTGTGTCTGGGCTGTTGGCATGCCTGGTGCCATAGTTCCCCTGTGTTTTATCTCTGGCTAGCAGTTGGGCTTCAAAACACCAAATCTTAAAGGACCCAGCAAGACACAGACCTGCTCCACTCCCCTGGAGGAGAGCCTTGCTGTGCTTGCCCAGCACCATTCTGTCCCAAAAAAGAAGTCCCATGGCCATGCAGGTGCCTGGAGTCTATGGTGAAGCACAGGGGAAAAGCTGCAACTGGGTTATCTGCCCTCTGCACATGCCTCTATCCCCTGCTGTTGAATGGCTGATCAGTGGCGCCCTGTACAGGTCTTTTGTTCTTGGAGAGACAATATACCCTCTTCCAAATATACTCCAGGAAGGGGAATGTTCTTTCTCAGTGTCACCCATGGGATCCCCACACCACAGTGTCTTGTGCAAACCATACATGCTGCTCTCTGTCCTGCTCTCTTCTCTCTCCCTGGCTTCCATCCTGTCTCCCTCCCCTCCATGACACCATGGCTTTTCTCTCCCTCAATTCATATCTCCAAACCTCACATCTGCCACATTCTCTCCCTCCAAATGTGCAGAATGTTTTTAATCTTCAGATCAATTTCCTAGTTATTCAAAATGATGTCATGTTGATCAAGTGCATTCAAGAGATGGGGCAGGCCCAGGGTCCCCTACTATTCTACCATCTTAACTCCGGACAACTATATTAATATCACAAAACATCAACGTTGAGACAAGAAGCACTGCAGGAGAAAAAGTGAATACTTAAAAACAGTAAAAGGATCATTATATTCTGAAAGCATAACAATTATAAATATATATGAGCTTAATAAAAATGCCTCAAAAATAATAAAGTCCAAATTGTCAAAACTAAATAAAAATGTGTACAAATTCACAATGATAGTTGGAGACTAATTCTGCTCATTTAGTAATGAATACATTAACTAGAAAAATAATCAGTAAGGATATAAAAGATATGAATGACACTACCAACTCCCTTAACCTAATTTACATTTATAGAAAACCACACTCAATAACTGCAGAAAGAACATTTCTTTCAATCCCATATAGAAATTCAGTAAGAGAGACCATGTGATTGGCTATAAAACAAGTCTTAATAGATTTCATTTCAAAAGCTCGAAATGTTAGAGCATGTTTTCTGATCACAATAAAATTATATTAGACCATAAAATATCCTGAAAAGAACCAAATATGTAGACATTAGTTAACTCATTTCTAGACAACATGTAGGCAATTAGCAAATATTTTTTAACTGAATAATAATGAAAGCACAATACATTAAAACTAGTGTGATGCAGCTAAAACAGATCTTTAGAGGAAAATGTATGACTTCAAATTCTTACATTCAGAAAAATAATACTGTTAAAGTTGAAGATCCAAGTTTTCATTTTGGAAGTGAGAATAAAGAAGATCAAATTAAACTCGGGTGAAAGGAAGAAAATAACTAATAAGGAGCTGAAAGAAATGAAACAGGAAGAAAAGCATGTAGTAGAAAAAAATCAATAAAAATAAAGGTGGTTCTTTGAAAAATTTAAAAATATATGTATAAAATTCTAGCTAGAATGTTCAAGAGGGAGAACAAACAATACCAACACTAGAAATAAAGAAGATATACCACTATGTAACCATAGTCATTAAAATAATAAATAAATACTATAAATAGATTCACACAATGAATTTGACAACATAGAATGAATAATTGCTGGAAAGACACACTTAACCAAAATTCACATAAGAAGAAAGAGAAAATACCAAGAACTTTTATATTAGTTTTCTACTGCTGGTATAACAAATCACCACAAACTTAGCAACTTAAAACATCACAACTTTATTATCTTGTACTTCTGGAAGTCAGAAGTCCAAAATGGGTTTCATTGAACTGAAACAAAGGTGTCAGTAGGGCTGCCGTTCTTCAAGAGGCTGTAAGGAAGTTTCCTTGTCTTTTCCATCTTCCAGAGGACGCATGAATTCTTTGGTTCATTCTCTTCATCTGTCCTCTAAGTCAAGCAATGAACAGTGGAATTTGTTCCAGATTGTATCATTCTGAGATTGGTTTTTCTACCGTCCTCTTCTATGTTTAGGACTATGATGATTTCATTCAGTCTAAGCAGATAATAAGGGTAATCTTCCTATTTTAAAGTCAGCTGATTAGTAATTGCTATCTTAATTCTCTTTTGCCATGTAAAGTAACATATTCACATGTTCCAGAAATTAAGATGTAGACATCTTTGAGAGGTCATTATTCTGTCTACCATAGCTTTATATCTATTAAATAAATTAAAAGTAAAAATAATAGTTGAAAGAATTCTAAACCCAAATATTTTCAAGGGTGAAATTCCTTAAATATTATGGGAGAAATAATACCAAGCTTAAAATATCATTCAGAATAAGGGAATACTTCCCAATTTATTTTATGAGGTCAGTGTTCTTCTGATACCAAAACTAGATTAAGACAAGAAAAGCATACTATATATCAAAATTTCTCATAAACATAGATATACAAATCCTTACTAAAATTTTAGGAAATCATATCCAACACTAAATAAAAGGAATTACACATTATGATTAAATGGGATTTATTTCAGGAATTCCAGTTTGCTTAATATCTGAAAATTAATTAGTGCATGTTAAAAATTTAATAGACTAAAACAGAAAAAAAATGGAGTATGTCAATAAATGAAGAAAAGTATTTAACAGTGCTCATTTATGATAGAAGTTTTTAGTAAACTAAAATAGATAGGAAATTCCTCAACTTCATAAAGAGTATCTCAAAATCCACAGGTAATATAATTATCAGTAAAAGACTGAAGACCATCCTCCCCCTACCTCCACCATCATTGAGAACAAGGCAAGGACACCCTGTCTTCTCTTTTATTCAGCATTGTGCTGGTGGTACTGGTAATTGTAGTAAGAAAAAGGGGGGGGGGCATATAGATTGAGAGAAACAAGTAAAATCTTCTTTATTAATAGATGGCATAAGTGATCACATTAAGTAGCCTAAGAAATCTTTAAACAAAAAGCTACCAGAGAGTAAGTTTAGCAAGACTGAAAGGCATATAGTTACCATCCAAAAATAAATATTTCTAGGGGGGGCCTGGGTGACTCAGTCATTAAGCATCTGCCTTTGGCTCGGGGTGTGATTCCAGGGTCTTGGGATCGAGTGCCGCATCGGGCTCCCTGCTCCACTGGGAGCCTGCTTCTTCCTCTCCTACTCCCCCTGCTTGTGTTCCCCCTCTCACTGGCTGTCTCTCTCTCTGTCAAATGAATAAATAAAATCTTTAAAAATAAATTAATAAATAAATAATTCTAGGTATAATAACAAATGATTAGAAAAGAAATAAAAAAGTATAAAAGTATAATTCCAAATAAAATGGTATCAAAATATGAAATACTTAGGGATAAATTAAAATAGATATGCACAAGAATTTTACACTGAAAATGAAAAAAAAATGAAAATGATAAGCTCTGCTGGCTAACATTAAATACATCGTTAATGTAGAGATTTACTGTATTCTTGGAATAAAGAACTCTCTATTGTTAGGATGACAATTCCTCCTAAATTGAATGATAGATTAAAAGTAATCCCAGTTAAAATCATGGTATTGTTTGTTTGTAAACATTGATAGGCTGATTTTAAAAATGTATAGCAGTGCAAAAGGCATAAAATATTCAAAATCATTTTTGAAAAGGAGAACCAATTTGGAAGACATGTAGTACCTGATATCAAGATTTACTATAAAGCCACAATAATCAAGAACATGTGATCTTTGGACAAGGATTAACGTAAAGAATCTTTAGAACAGCATAGTAAATCCAGAAAGGAGCTCACACGCTAATGGTAACTTGATTTCTGGAAAAGTTCCAAGGCAATGTGTTGAAAAAATAAATGTTTCGTTAACAAATCATGTTGAACAGTTGTACATTTGTATGGGGAAAACATGAATCTCAACCATTACTTCACATCATACACAAAAATTAACTGATCCATAGACCTAAATGTAAGAGTTAAAAGCATACAATTTTAGAAGGGAACTTAGGAGAAAAATCTTTGCAATCTTAAGAGGGTTCAGGTATCCTTAGATAAAACACAAAGAAGCATGTACCATAGAGACAAAAGTATCAATAAATTGGAGTCAATAAAAAAAATTACCCTTTGAATTATAGTGTTAAAGAAAAAAAAGGGTAGCCAAAGAATGAGAAAAAATACAACACATACATCTGATAAGGAACTTTTTCCAGAATGTATAAATCAATATATATAACTCAATAATAAAATGAAAAATAATCCAGTAAAAATGGGCAAAAGGTTTAAATAGGGACTTCACAAAAGAAGATATATAAATGGTCCCCAAACACATATACAGATGTGTATTACATCTGTAGTCATTAGGGAAATGCAAATTGAAATAAAATTAGTTACCAATTAGTAAATCATTACAAGGGCATAAATAATTTTTTTAAAGGCAGTATTAGGGATAGCAAATGAAATCCTCATGTTTCTGGTGGAAATGTTAAATGGTACTTTATCTTTCCTCAATTTCACTCCTAATTATTTACCAAAAGGCAATGAAAACATATGTGTACACAAAGACTTCTATTTGAATGTTTATAGAAGCTTCATTTATAATAGCCCCCAAAAGGAAATTTCAACACCATGTCCATAAACAGGTGAATGGATAAACAAACTTGGAAATATGCATACAATGGAATACTCACCAGTTATCTAAAGGAGCAAACTACTGATGCATTCACTAATATGAATAAATACTTTTAAAAAATGTATGGTGAGTGAACAAGGCTAGATTCAAAAGATAAACATATCCTAAATTCATCTATGTGCATTTCTGGAAAGAGCAAAATCATAAGTAACAGAAAGCCAATTAGTAGTTGAACTAGGGCTCATGGTTATGAGAGGGACAATCTGAAAAGTAGCAGACCGAAACTTCTGGAGAAAAGAAAATGCTCTGTATCTTGAATGGGATGATGACTTCATGTTTATATGCATTCATCAAAATTATCAAATTGTACATTTTCAATGGTCTTAGTTTGTTGTGCAGAAATTATGTCTTTTAAAGCTGATTTAAAATTAGCAGTTTCCGGGGTGCCTGGGTGGCACAGTCGTTAAGCGTCTGCCTTCAGCAGGGCGTGATCCCAGCATTCTGGGATCGAGCCCCACATCAGGCTTCTCCGCTGGGAGCCTGCTTCTTCCTCTCCCACTCCTCCTGCTTGTGTTCTCTCTCTCGCTGGCTGTCTCTCTCTGTCAAATAAATAAATAATAAAATAAAATAAAATAAAATAAAATAAAATAAAATAAAATAAAATAAAATAAAATTAGCAGTTTCCTCTTGGAAGTGGAGTCAGGTGTGAAGTCACATCCAATTTGAGGCTGAAGTTGTCTTCTAAGTGATCACACTCACATGGTCTTTTATGTGATATGCCACTTGGAGTTGTGCAATATGCTGGTGATGCTGGGTGGAGAAGTGTCATGAGCTTTCATGTTGACTAATATCTTTGTATATCCTTTGAATTTTATAGCCGTATGAATTATATTTTCAAAAATAAAGCATAAATTCCATTGTACATATACAGAAACAATGTGGAAATTAATAAAGGGCTACAAGTCTCATCCTTAAGGATAAATTAGACCCATGTGTGTTTGCCAAGTCCATTAGATTTCTGACAAGGAGAGAGACTTTTTTCAATAGTCACAGTAGTGGTTTTCATTTTTGTAACTTTCTTTTTTAGACTGCATCTTATCTTGATAAAGGCAGAAAATTCTCTTTTTTAAAATGATGTGAAGTCTATAGGATAACTCTATTTTTGGTCACAATTTGAAGAAATGGAATTTAGGTGAAAATCTATTCTTTTATGAGCTCGAATAACAGTTACTTTTTAGAGAGAGAGAGAAAAAAAAGAATGATTTCTCTTTTGCAGAACACCTAGCTAAATATTTGGAGATGGAGACTAGAGGGGGTAGCAGGTTTCACCTGTAGAAGAAAAATAGATACATAAACTCTTCTGCATAATAAACAAAGAGAAATTAAGAATAAGAGAAGAGAGTGGGTGGAGAAGAGAAAGGATTGGAGAAATCAAACAAAGAATAATTTTCATAGCTGCCCGAACTGGATTTGAACAGGACAGTCACATAGGATGGTGAGGTGATCTGTAAGTGGAATTATTTTAATATATGCGGAGCTCAAAGTCAGGCATGTAGGAAAAATATAAACCTCTCACCTAGTATCCCCAGGTAAAGCAGATAGAATATGTGACTCCCATCTCAATAGCTGTGAATAAAGCTAAATTTATGTGAAGCTCAAAGGACTGCATATATTTGATGACATGTTGAATACAAAAAGAATGCCGATTTGTAATCTCTGCTCTGCACACATATTTGTGTATTTTCTCAACAAGTCTTTTTTTTCTCGCTGGGTTTCTGATTCCTTTATGAAATGAGAAATTTAAGTCACAGTTTTCAAGATGCATCTCTATTTTGATATTTTTTATGCCATCTTGACATTCATGCCACTAAATTTACCTTAATTGTATTTGAATTCCTTTCATTTAAAAATATATATATGTTGCCCTCAGTTTTGAAAAGGGCAAAGTGTTAGGGGTTTTAAGATCTTTCTTGCTTTGTTTTAATTGGTTTTATTTCAAGTTCAGTAAATACCCACTGACAACCTTTGATATTTTGAGTATATGCTGGGCCTACAGCAGTGACCAGGTTCATGTCTTCATGAACCATTATCCTATAGGGCAGACAGATGCAATTCAAATCTCAAGTTGCCTAATTTTTACAATTCTTTCACAAGGATATTCATAGGAATTAAGAAAATCTCACACGTTAAAAAAAAAAGAAAAAGGAAATCTCATAGCCAATGAGAAAAATTAATGTTAACTTTTGAATATTTGAAAATCAAATGATCATAAACCCTGTATTGCCAACATTTCCTCTTTACAAATCCTGTAAAATGGTGGAGAAAAAGGGTGGAGAGGAAAACCTACTCTGATAAGACAGTGGGTAATGTCCTCTGCCCCGTTGTGGCCGTGTCTTTGACTCATGCTGATATTCCCTTCCACTGAAGGCAGGTTAACTAGAAGAGCAAATAGACCCAGCATATGGTCAGTCTAATTATCACCAAAAAAACTAAAACGCATTAAATCTTTGATAATATAGAATTAAAAAAAAACCTGTAGACAAAGTAAAAGGAACCTCTTACTTTCTGTTATATAAATGCAAAGTGTAATAACTGCTACAAGTATTACATTTTCTTATTTGTATCAGATACAGCTCTGCAGCCAACATAGCTAAAATGATGTTTAACTTCATAACCAAACCTCTTTTTATTTTTGGATTGCTTTAATTCGCGGAAAAAGGCATGGTGATAATTCATGTATTCCTCCCCACTGTTTCTTCTCTCTGCATATCTGAATCTACCTCTGATGTAAAACCAGCTCAAATCCTCACTCAGCTGTGACTTCCCTGAGTTCTCCTTTTGACTTGGAGTCTTCTTTCTTTAATTGTTTAATGATGACTGTCCATAGCTTACAGTCCTTTTATGGTATATTCTCTGGCTTATTCCTTGTTTTATGAGACTACTATACAGACCGTCCCCAACTTGTGACTGTTCAACTTAATAATTTTTCGACTTTGTGTTGGTGTAAAGGAGATGTGCATTCAGTAGACAGACACCATACTTTGAATTTTGAATTGAGATCTGTTCCGGGGCCAGTGATGTGTGTGGCAGGGTGCTGGGCGGTGGCTGCTCCCGTCAGCCAGGTAATCACCATGCGACAAACAACCAATAATCCCACAGTCATTCTGTACCCATACAACTATTCTGTTTTTCACCTTCAGGAGAGTAGTCAATAAATGACATGAAGTATTCAACACTTCATTATAAAATAGGCTTTGTGTTCAATGATTTTGCCCAATATAAGCTGATATGAGTTCTGAGCACTTTTAAGGTAGGCTAGGGGGACGCCTGGGTGGCTCAGTCTGTTAATTGTCTGCCTTCAGCTCAGGTCATGATCCCAGGGTCTTGGCATCCAGTCCCCTGTCCTGTGGGGCTCTTTGCTCAGCGGGGAGCCTGCTTCTCCATCTCCTGCCACTTCCCCTGCTGGTGTTCTCTTTCTCTTTCTCTCTGACAAATAAATAAAATCTAAAAATACAAACAAATAAAAAAAAAAAACTTCAGGTAGGCTAGGCTAAGCTATGGTTAGGTGTTTGAAATGCAATTTTACTTGTATTTTAAACTTATGATGGGATTATCAAGGCATAACCCCATTGTATGTTGGGAAAAATCTGCATTTTATTTCCCTAAGCAGATTTTAAAGTTCTGGCATTCTAATTCACTTAAGATGTTGATTTTTGGTTGACTGGGATGCTTTTTAAATATTTAGCTTTATTTAAATGAGTATTTATTAAATTTACTACTATACAGAGAGGTGTTGAGTAGTTAGAAGATAAGAAGTCATGGCATTTCACTACACATCTTTTGTTAGCTGTCCAGTGAACAACATGTGGTTAGATGAGTTCGTTACTTGTCTGGAATATTTGTCAGTATCCTTCAATATTTCTATATGTTTTTAATATTACTAATCCTGAAATATTTAAAGTAAAAGGCGGCATAGTATAATAAGAGGCCAGTTACTGCAAGTATTCAAATAGAGTTTCCTCCTTTCATTATCTGTGTGACCAAAGGCAAATAACTTAAGTTCTCGTGTCTCTGTTCCTCATCTGTAAAATGGAGTGAAAAATGCTACTTTCCTCATGAATTTATTATGAAAATTCAATAAACTGATATGAAAAAAGCACTTGCAAAGCTGCCTAGAGAAAGGCAAGAGGTCACAAATATTACCGTATTGGGATTTGAAGTAAGAAGCTGGTTATCAGGAGCATGAAAATCATTCAAGGCAGAAACCAGGACCCCAGTTTATAAGTGAACCCTGCGGTGACTCACAGTCATGTTCTATGGGTGCATCCACCCAGGTGTCTCCTCTCACAGCGAGGTGGTGTGAGTGCTCTGGGCCGGTGATTCTGCTCCTGTTCCTGTCCGACTGTCGGATTTGTCAGCTCTTTTACTCTCCCTCAAGTCACATGAGGTGTTCACACACTCTGCTTTAACACAGCATCTGCGTCTGAGAACTTTCCTGCCCAGCCTGCACATCTTTATAAAAGCCCTTTTTTATGGTCTCGGTTTCCTGTACTATTTTACTGGGCACATTTCACTCCATTTTCTGGAGAAGATGATTGATTTTTTTTTCTTTTACAATAGTCTTTTCCGGTCCTGCTGCACGTCTCACTCCTTCCTCCATGGCATAATTTCCTGTGCTTGAACTTTAAATAGTTCCTCTGACATGTGTGCCCTGTGTACTTTCTGCAGATGCCCGTCGTGACATTTGCTCTATGTCACTGGTTAAATCATCTCATCATTCAACAAATACTTATTAAATAACACTATACTCCAGCCCTTGTCCCTGCCTTTTGAGTTTAATGCTGAGAGAAAGAAGACAAATATTAAATTAAAAAATGCATAAACATGTATTTAAGGGAAGAGCACAGGACCATAGGAAATTATGACGGGGCAATCTAATTTAGGTAGAGCCGAGTGTGGTCAAGGGTGGATGTTCTCAGGAGATGTGGTCTGAGGTGTCTCTGAGAGAGTTAAACGGTAATGTCAGGGAAGCTACTGGATATAAATTTGAAGATTTTGCAGATGATGCTTACTACCGTGTAATTGAATGAGATGACTTTGAGAGGTGTAGAGTGAAGAGAGTGCCCAGAGCTTGGCTCTGAGGAATTCCAATATTTAAAGTTTGGATGGAGAAAGAAGACCCTGAATAGGCGACTGAGTTAGAAAATAGATGTATACATAGCTGAGAAATATCTTGTTCCATGAGTCATAAAAGAAGCTCCCCAGGAAGGAGTTAATTATCAATCTTGTATCTACTGAGAACACTAGGTGGGTGAGGGGAGAAAGGGGGCATATAGTAGTAGAGAGTCTACCGATGGCCTTTGCAAGAAGTTTTAATGGAGGAGTGGAGATGGATGCCAAACAAGAGACCAGAGTTGGGAAGGAAAAATTTTTTAAAAAAATGTTTTTTTAAGAGTGTGGGAGGGAATGCCAGGTTCCACCTTCATAGCTCCTCTTCTTCCTGTAAAATTAACCCCTGAAATTTGTTAAATCTCATGGTTATTTGAATACCTTCCCCACCCCCCTCTTCACCTTAGTAACTAACATCTGGCACTTGAGTTATAAAAGGCTGTATTGGATGGGCAGGAAATCTTCTTAAAAGAGTGCTGCCACACACCCATTGGTGTCCTCCTCCTTTGTCCTGTCTTCCTTCCTGTCTCGTGGAATGAAACACAATGGCTGAAGCTTCAGCTGCTATTTTTGGCCAAGCTGCTGAGGGCTACACCCTGTTGATGTCATTGCAGTAAGTTGGAAGGACGATTTATCACCAAATCACTGAGCTGCAGTACCAGTCCCAGGTTATCAGCTTTCAGATTTAATTTCAAAAGACAGAAGTAAATTTCTGGAAAACCACTTTTCTTTTAGGTTTTCTATCCTAAAAACCTGAGCTTAATTACAACTGAAAGAAGATACCTAGGAAGAGGAACAAAGAAATTGTGCAATAAAATTTTTCAATGTATTTAAATGCAGAAAGAAAACACTAAGGTAAGAGTTCAAAGATTAAAGAGGAGTGCATTCCTTAAAATAAATATACAAATAGATAAATGACAGATGATGGCGATGATACAGGTTATTATTGGAGACAACAGCATGTATTCTAACTAAACAAAGATAAATGTATAGAAATATATTTAACACGATGGATAGATAGATGATAGATGGATAGATAGATAGATGATAGATAGATAGATAGATAGATAGATAGATAGATAGATAGATAGATAGACAGGCAGATAGGAAGGACCTGGAATCCAGAGAAAGGATAGAGGAGTTGTCTTAAGGGAGAGAGATCATTCCTTAAGGGTAATCGAAGAAGTGAATATTACAAGTTCAGAAACAAACAAGGTTGGTAAACTTGATCGTTGGGAAACAAAGGAGTTCTAATTTGATAGCTTTTAACTTTTTAGCAAAGGTATTTAGCTGATCTGTACAGAGCAAGAGAAATTTGATGAGAGTGAACTAGGCATGAAATTGTTAGGGCAATTCTACTCTGAGGCATATATACAGAAGAAATTCTTACAAGTGAGCAAAGAAAAATGAAAAGAATCTCAGTGAGAATCACTGTTAACTCCCTGGCTTATGAGTTTCTGGTGGGATTATCTTCTCAAAATATTCTCTACAGATTGTGAAAAAATACTTATTTTCTGTTAGGAAATAAATCAAGTTAGAAGAAAGTCTGAATTTCTGGTCAATCAATGCCCCCAAGAAATGAAAGTTTTCCTCTGTTATACTCCTGGTAACCTTGCTTTCCGAACAATGTTGGTGGCCCAATCATTTCCTGGAGTAGCAGGGACAAAAAGAGGATGACTATTGTCTACTTTTATTTAGTTCTTCACTGCTATTATATACAGATTACATGGACAAAAAACAAAAAAAAAATGAACAAACAAAAAAACCCCTTAGGTTATACTTTGAATGANCGAACAAACAAAAAAAACCCTTAGGTTATACTTTGAATGAGGACTAAAACACTAGAAAAATGACATTTTTTCTAGGTGAAATTAATCATNAATGAACAAACAAAAAAACCCCTTAGGTTATACTTTGAATGAGGACTAAAACACTAGAAAAATGACATTTTTTCTAGGTGAAATTAATCATATTGTCCCAAATATAAAAATGTTGAAAAATTAGAAAGCAATCCTATTCAGAGATTAAGAAAGGATCTTGCAACTTCTTTATGTGATCTTTAATAATGAGAAAAATGTAATGGATATCTTGGTTGCCTTTCCATTGATAATACTACATAATGGTAAATGGCTTATTGGCTGAGATAGTGGTTTCTGTTTCCCTTGAATTGAATCACTTGTTAGGCCACAAACCTATGTTCTGCATATACTGCTCTTAAATTATTCTCAGTAATGTCTGCATCCCATGTAATATCAAGAGTTTTGACTCATAAGAAGGGTCAGGGAAAATGAAATAGGTTGATCATAATGTTCTATTTTAAGCCCTTAATAAATATAAATTGTGAACAAGTGCTTCAGTTTTTAGCTAAGTTCAATTTATTTTCAGTAGGAATAGTATTGCTTTATTATTTATGATTACTGAAAATAAAAGACTATTAAGTAGAGTAAGGAAAATATTCCAATAATTAGGCACTTAGAGCATACTCTTGGATACCTACACTATTGAAAATGCTAGAAGTTTAGAAGGAAAACTAAGATAATATGAGAATTTCATATCTCAGAAGGGTTCATCCTGGAGGTTTCAATCTAGCTGTGACTCAGTTTTTCAGGATAGTGTTAAAGTGGTCTTCATCTTTGTAGGCCCTGAAATTTAGCTGTGTCAGTTCCATCAAGGGTGATAAGTTTTGGGTAATTAAGTTGGCCAAATCATCCCAGTGAGATATTCTTTAATAGAACACTGAATAGTATTATATAAAACATACAGAGCTCCCTAAATTTTTACCACCATAAGAAAAGGCAGATATTGGCAACCATCATGTGTCTTGTGTGGCTAACATCCTGATTTTCTGAAAGAATACATTTTTTTTTCACAGGAGAGCAGTTATGTCTTAAAAGGTCTGGTAAGGTATTATCGGGCCAATGTTCATTTATGGTAGTGCCTCTACATGATCTCTTACACTGATGTCTTAACCTGTTAGACTTGATATCTGAAAGAGCTTTCCAACGTATTCATATACTTATTCATATTGAGTATTTTCCTTATGCAAATCACTGCCTTAGCCCCTGGGGACTATGAAAGATTAGACAGCAATACTACATAAAATGAGAGATGCTTCATTGACAATATTTTTTTTCCAAAACTACAAAACAGAAGAGATTCCTTGNTAGATTCCTTGAACAGAAATAGTTGGGGAAGTCTTTCCATTAAGTCATTCAATAATTAATGTTGAGGACCTACTACAGCCCAAGCTGTATACTAAATCTTGAGGTAGAAAAACAGAGTAAGATATGGCAATTGGGAAGAATTTTCAATTTCCTTTTGTTACGGAGATTTTATAAATCAATGGACCTAGAGTACCATGGTCTGGTCCTTTTTTGATATTCAATATTGGTTGAATAAATTAATAAATATATGAATGTCAGTCATGTTGAACCTGGTTCTAAAACCAAGATTTTTTTTTTTAAACCTAAGGATATGGTCTAATATTTGTACCTTTGAAAAAAATTGCATGACCTCTGTAAATTAGTTAGCTAATGTCTGGCATTTAATAGGAACTCCTGCTCATGTCTTTCTTTTTCCATAGCAAATACAATAGAAATAATCCATATATATTTAACACGATGAACCTGGCTAAGGATAGATAGATAGGAAAAGGAGGGACTTGAAGTATATTTTAAAAATACAA
The DNA here is from genome assembly GCF_002007445.2 of Ailuropoda melanoleuca. Lineage (NCBI taxonomy): Eukaryota > Metazoa > Chordata > Mammalia > Carnivora > Ursidae > Ailuropoda > Ailuropoda melanoleuca. The sequence goes on from NC_048231.1 coordinate 25,369,615, forward strand.
AATGTGATGTAAATGTCTAGTGTAACTGGCACCCAAAGCTCCAGTCTTATGTGTTGCCTTCCCCCACATATCATTTTTTCTTCAGTTATAGAAAACCACTTGAATCCTTGTGTACACCATATTCTTTGTCCTACTGTGTTCTCTTCCATGTATTACCTCTGTTTGGGGACCATGTGAATTGGGAAAAGTTATTATTATAGACAGTGGCATCTATCCTAGTTAAACAAAAATAAATATTAAAAATGTGGGTAACACAGAATTACTGGAAAAGCTAAGGAATAGACTTAAGGCTGGTCTTTCAGAAAATTCTTCAAAGGACATCACAGATATAGCCATCAGGGAGCCATTGCTTCTGTTCCATGAAGAGAGTTGCAGAGTGGAAGGCTTGGTGCCACAGTGGCTGGCTTGCAGACACCTTGCCTCTCTTCTGCATGGGCCAGAAACATGGAGGTTCAAGTTCTGCTCTCTCCCAAGCACTTCAGTGGCAAAGTGGCATATAGGGCATCTTACAGGCAGAACCTCAATCCCATCCAGTATCTGAACTGTTAGAGAGTCTGCAAATTATAGTCCTTGCTTCCCAGATGTGGCACCTTTGAAAGTATTTGGCATGGGTGTTAGTGAGCCAATTTAAAGTACCTCTAATAAACTCACACTTTCAATGAGTTTCATTTTTCCAGTGTCATTCTTGTTCCTTCATATCACTCCTTGTTATCCACCTAGATTCACTCATCTGTTTATTCATTCATTGTTCGATCATTCATTCAACCATCATTTATTGAGCACATAATATATTTCTGGCTGCACTGAAGAGCTTCTTATAATGTAATTCTCTCACAGTTATCATTTAGATTATGAATGTTTCTGTAAGAGATTTTATAAAAGATCATTGTGATTGTCTGCTTAATGATTTATCTCTCATTACACTGTAGAATCAGTGAGCGTACACTCAAGAAAGGAAAAATCACTCATTCTTCCAAATAGAAAACAGAAATACAATGCGTTAAAAAGCTTGCACAACTGTGAAAGGACCAGGGCAGCAAATGCCAAGGAAGTTGCTGCTGGAGTCATAGAGTCATAAAAACAGGAAGTGCCAGAATTTCAGGGGAGACTTGGGTATGATCTCAGCTGCCTGCAGGAGAGAATCAGAAAGCTGACAATGAGTTTGCAGGGGAGCCTCTTTAAAGCACAGCAATCCCAGAGAAGATGCCCCCATAGGTCTCAGCTTCTTATGGTTCTGGGTCTGAAGGTTCAGGAAAGCTTACCTGAGAATCTCCCTAAGACTCACGTCTTCCCTCAACTGCAGCCAGAGAATAATGACCCCTCCTCCCTTCCACCTTCCAAATGCTGTTCATTAGCATAATCACAGGAGTACTGGAGAGAAGTTCTAGAAAATAAATTGCTGGCTTCCCTCTTAGAATGAATGGATGAATTCAGATACCATTTTGAGTTAATAACAAATGATATATTATAGCCCATCCATTTGGTAACTCAAGTATTAATCCTTCTACCAAATTAAACTGGTAAAGCAATAATGACAATGACTTCATTCTTTCCTTTAATATGATGGAGCTGTCTTTATTCCTCTGAATAAGTGATATTCTTTTCCCAAAAAGAGTGTGCCTTTGTGGAGATGGTCATTCCTTTCTTAACTCAATCACAATCTTCTTTAATAATCTGCAGTAATTTATTACATTTATAGCTGTAATTATAAAGTTGTAAATTTTAATTATAAATATAAACACAATGGGCAAACTTACTTAAAAGAAAAGAAAGAAAGTAAGAATCATTGACTAATGTGTGATATAATGGAACAAGAAAAAAAGAATATGCGTATTTATTTTTTCCTGGTTACTATAACTAACCCTGGGGATATAGTTGGTATTTATTACTTCCTTCTTCCTTTATCCGTTCTCTGTCCATTTTTCTCAACACCTCTACTGTTTGTGGTTATTTTACCCCATCGATTGACTTAAACTTTCTTCTAGAAAATTCTGAGCCACTTCTGGTTCTGAGAANGAGATTCCTTGAAACTTTTGAAAGTGGTTATTTTACCCCATCGATTGACTTAAACTTTCTTCTAGAAAATTCTGAGCCACTTCTGGTTCTGAGAATATTTAGCTACTATCATTCATTAACATTTACTACTCGAGATCAAAGTCCTAAAAGGCACCTTACAGATTTCCGTCAAATCCAAATATAGTCCTTCGTTCTTCTATCAGGATCAATCATTCTCAAAGGTCTGAGGAACCTAATGTGGTCAGGTGGTAAGTTCAAGTTCAAAGTCACTGTAATCATTGTTTTGTCCCCTTGTAGAAGCACTCCGCTTTTGTGCAGTAAGTCTTCTAACTAACAGGATCCAAAGTTGCAGGAACTGATAGCAACAGCTTTTGGTTTTGGGGACACTGTGTTTTGGTGATGGACCACCTAGAAAACCCAGAATAATTTTCCTCTGTCAGTATTTTTCATTTTTCATTTAATCACATCCACAAATTGTCTTTTGCCATCTAAAGTAGCATTCACAGGTTCCAGGGCTAGGAAGTAGACATATTCGGAGGCCTTTACTCAGTATACCACATCATGTTAGCACCAAGTGATGGTAGTAGCCAGCTTTGGTGAAAAGAAATATGTTTTTGAACCCATGAATAATCTCCATCTCTGTTATCAATATAATTTTATGAGCTCCTTATGCGAGCATGGGATCGGAGTGGAGTGGCAGCAGGAAAAGAAGCTTGCGTCTGTAGATTGAGTTCTCTTGCCACCATTTACTACAATCGATGTCTTTGGGGATGGCTTTGGTGAAGAATTAAAATAGGACACAAATCCTCACACCAAATGCTCATTACAGAGTGTCCATTCACAGGCATCTTCCCCAGATCTTCTTATTATTAACATTTCATCTTGCTCTTGCCATTTCACTGATCATCCAAACATTAGTCGCTGCCATGAATCAAAGTGAAACTTTTGTCTGGCTGTCTCCCCTTTGCACTGATCCATAGAGAGGGGACAGTGGGTCGTGCTGCATAAATTTCTCCTGTTCCTTGTTTCTCTTGCAAATTAATCAAACTCAAGGGAGGGGGTTGTTGGAACCTCCAATCTGTAGCTGGTTGGTCAGAAGCACAGGTAAGAGCTGGAGCTTGAAACTGTCCTTCGATTATAGAGTTGGATGTAACGGGGGAGGCGGCAGTCTTTTAGGACTGAACCCTTAACCTATAGAATCTGATGCTATTTTGGTGTTAATAGTTGAATTCTTGGTCACTCTGCTGGTGTCCAAGGATTGTTTGGTGTCATATGTGGGGCAACACTCCCTGTTCTGCTGGAATTGAGTCTGGGAACACTTGAAGCATACTAAGCTGTCAATAGACAGTCTATGTTCAACTGTAAATTCTTCAGGGATGGGACATCCTTTTAAACGTCTTCTCAGACTTTGTGAGTACAGGAGTGAATGAATGAATGAATGAATGAATGAATGAATGAATGAATGAATCATTGTCTAGGTCAATTTGTTCATAGTGAGACAAGCCTTAAGTATTCTTGGAAAGAAAGAGTGACTCATTCCTCCAGCTTGCCTTCATAAGAACTGATATACAGCTTTTGAGTCAATGACTTTATCCCAATGTTTACCAGTATAACAATTAAATGACTCAAATCCATGACTCCTCAAGGCCTGTGAGAAAGCCAAGATGATTTTACTGCCACTTTGACATTTTGTCAATGTCTGTGAATACAAGGCACCTGGGTCAGCAGTGGAGTTGCAGATTCACTGTCTACATCAAGGGATTTTGCATTCAATTAAGTTGAAGAACCACTGAACCTGAACTCAGTTCTTGTTACCTTACCATGTTTGGACTGGTTGAAATGGACTTTAAGCATTTGGAGCTGCATTTAATAATATCTAACTTTCATCATTGTGCTAAATTTCTGGAAATTTCTGGAACCTGGGACCTGCTATTTCTGTTTCTCATTAAACTATTTGTTCTGCCTTCCATTTTTCTTCTTTAATACATATTCTTGAGAAGTCAGTTGGATTAAAGCAGCATATTTTTTTTCTGAGATGGCAGTTTCTTCTATTTATTTATTTGTTTATTCAAAAATATTTGTTGAGAATCTGCTATGTATCAGGCGTTATTGTAAGCAGTTATGAAGACCAACAAGCTTCTTTCTGTCAGAAAGCTTATATTCTAGTGAAGTGATAACACATAAATAAATGAACAATTTAAAATGTTAAAAATAACATCAGATAGTTATACATCCTGTGAAGAGATTTAATTTAGGTAATGGGATAAAGAGTAGCCTTATATTAGTTATTCAGAAAAATCTATATAAAGCAATATATTTGGCAAGGAATCTGAGTGAAACAAAGGGGAAAAAATGTTAATGTTGGAGGGGAAGGAGCATTCAGAGGGACCAGCTAACATAGGGTTTGGCAGACTTTTTCTACAAAAGGTCAAATATTTTTTGCTTTGTGGAGCAGGCTGTCATGACAACTAAACTCTCTTGTTGTAGCACAAAATGAGCTACAGCAAAAATACAAATGAAGGGATGTCACTTTGTTCCAATAAAACTTTATTTACACAATCAGGTGGTAGGCTAGATTTGGCTCTTAGACCGTAGTTTGCCAATTCCTGTGCTAATCCAAGGACCCTAAATTGTAACCAAACAAAATGGACATGTTAGAAGAACTCAAAGAATGGCCTGATTGCACCCTTATGGATAGGATGAAGGATGTTATGGAATAAAGCAGGAGCTGCAAGCAGTGTCAGGGTAATATAAAAACAACAACAGCAACAACAACAACACTAAAGAGATTGGGTCATATTTTAAGGTTATAATAAATTATGAATTTGGCAACAAATTCTTGCTGTACATGTATCCATACATCATTTTATATATTTAGTGTGGCCCTTCCAATCTGATTTTGGGCTTGCACAGCTCTTATGCACTGGGACTCGTTTTCATTTCTGGTTTTAGGAGGGATTTTCTTTTATAGAAGTTCAAGTACACTCTAGCTGCTTCATAGAGGATACATTATAGAGTGACAAGAAAGAAGATAGGATGGCTTATTAAAACCATGCCAGTAGTACAGAGAGACTTGTTGATGTCAGAGGGATAATGAAGATTCGGGACATGTTTTGGGAGTGGTTTCAACAGAGTATCATAAAGGGTTGAATGTGGGGAGTGAGAAACAAGAGAAATCTGAAATCACATGGTAGAATCTGAATAACATGGTAGAATGGTGGTATTGGACAGTGAGATAGGGAAGTCTGAGGATCAATGATTTCTGAAGTCAATGACAATCAAGAGATTTGTTCTGGCCCGTTTCAGTTTAAGGATCAACATGATACCTAGAACCAAAAGAGATTTCTAGTTTCATGGCTAATTGAGTCTTTCTGCTTAAGCAATCAAGCCTAAATCTTTTAGTTCTTTATTTGAAGTTGCCAAATTGTGTCTAATACCTAGAATTGCTGAGAAAATACTATGAAGACATAACAAGTGAAGAGTGAAGAGAGAACAGATGCAGAGGTAGAAAAATGAGAAAGCCCTTTCAGAATTACACCTAAAATTTCTGGTTACTGTAAATCAGGTCTCACTTCTATTTTGGGCAATATTTATCTATCTCAGAACCCCTCCTGTATCTTAACTGAGTGGATCTTCGGGGAATGAAAATTTTCTCTTCTTCTAAAAGTGCTACAGTGGAAAAAACTCTGCATTAGGAGTTGAGCAAGGCAGGGTTGGAATTACGGCTCCACCACTAACCAATTCTGTGATCATAGACAAGTTATAGAGCCTCTCCCCTCAATTTTCCTCTCTCTATGTAGTACAATTGGGCAATTCTTATGCAAAGGCATTTTGAGAAGATTTAGTTGGTTTAGATTAGTTTCACTCTTGTTAGATAGTATTTATGATCAATTCGCATAAAATTATGGTCTTGAGAGGTCTTCACAATCAGGCTTGTGTCCACATTTTGACCTCCAGCTCTACCACTATCCTTCTTTCTTACTGCCCTTCAGCCACAGAAATTTGGTTTTTTTTTTCCTGCATCTAGAACATACCATGTGACCCTTATCTGAGACTTTGCATTTACCCCACTTCATTTTCACATGGCCTAATCCTCCCTGATCTATATGATGCCAGCCTAAATGTCATCTACTCAAAAAAAGTATTACCTGTCCACTGGAACACTGAGTTTCAGGATTTTTTTTTCATAGCACTTAAAATTCAGCTTAAGTTATTTAATCTATTTAATGTTACTATCTATCTTCCCTACTAAAACATAAGCTTCACAAGACCATGTTTATCTTTTTTTTTTTTAATCAAAAACCAAGCATAGCACAAGTCTGACACAAGGTAGAAACTCAGTAACTGTTAGATTTTAAAGACTTGATTAATTAGCCCCACCATCTTCAATACAGTACTTGGCACCATAAATAATAGTTAATGTTATTATCATTTTATTATGGTCTCATTTTGAGAAATAATTTTTGAATTCCTCAGTAGTCTTCTGCTTTAAATAGATTGACAAAGGAAAATCTCTCAAATAAGCTTTTCTGAATTTTTCCAACTTATCAAAAAATGGCCCCAATGGAACTGTCTTCCTGTGTAACAACCAATTAGTCTAACAAGTTTTGGTTTGACTGAAAGGTGTTCTAGTTTCAACCACTTTTACAATTAAGCTGCCTTAGAAATCTGGGCCTTGATTTGCATTTTTCTCGCACAGAAATTTGTCTTGTAGTCCCTTGTATAACTACAGGACAAATTTCCACTCATTTACTCTATTTTTATTTCTTTCCCTCTTTTCCTCCTTTCTTCCCTTCCTCCCTCTCTTCTTCTCCCCCCCCCCATTCATTATTCTTTCCTCTATCCTGCCCTTTTGTCTTCCTACATTTATTCAACTAATCAGGCATTGCTCTAGATGGTGGGGGTAGAATCACAAACATGACAGAGAAAACCTTGCTATAAGTGAACTCACACTCAAGCATGGAAGACAGGCAATAAATAAGAGAACAGATAAGTGAGGGATTTGTGTAGCTCTATTCACGAAGAATATTCCAGTCCAAGGGGGGCAGGAAATGCAAATGCCCTGAGACAGCAATATAGTTTAGCATGTTTATGATGAATAAAGATATCAGCCTCAGAAGTGGGGAAGTGGTTAGAAAAACATTTGAAGATTAGCCTGAAGTAAGACCATTACAGCCCCTATATTTTACTCTAAATACACAGAAAAAGATTGAAGAGTTTTGACAAGATAATGGCTTAACCTGATTTACATTTTGATATGTTTGCTCTGTTTTGTGTGAACCACAGAATGTAGGAGGTCAAAGGTGGAAGCAGGGAAACCAAATGGGAGGCTCCTGTTGTAGCCCAAATGGGAGATGACAATGGTTTGGAATGTAGTATAATCATAAGATCATGAGTCTCGGGATCTATTTTCAAGGTGAGGCCAATAGAGTTTGCTTGTGGTTTAGTTACAGTGCATGAAAAAGAGAAATCAAGCTTGATTCTACAATGTTCAACAAGCAATGTTGAAAATAGCAATGCTATTTATTTGGGAGGGGAAGAATGAATTAGGATAGAAAACCTTGAGTTCAGTGTTGACATATTAAGTTTGAGGTATATCAAACGTTTACAGTTCTATATGAATCCAGAGTTCAGAAGAAAAATGGGATTCATCTATAAAATTTAAGAGTCATCTGCATAGTGATGATGATGTTAAAATCCATGGCTTGAATAAGGTCACAAAGAGTCTAAGTGTACTTGGGGAAAAGGCCAGAGTATTGATTCAGGAGCGATCCCAAATGAGGAAAGAAAATGATACTAAATAAAAGATATTGAGACAAGGAGCCATTGAGATTAGAGGAAAACCAAGAGTGGTTTTCTGTCATGGTAAAGGAATAAATTTGGAAGGTGAATGGAGGAGGACAAACCAGCTGATGAAAACATTTTCTTTCTCCCTAGGTTCTGTCTAACCATGCTGCCCTCCTGCTTCCAACACAATTACTATGGCTAATTGACCTTGTGGTAGATTCCACGTTCACTACTAAAATGATCTGTTGACAAAAGCCCAATCATCTGTCAACTTTTTCTGACATAGATTCTCATCACACCTCACATAAGAATATAAGGTATCATTTCGGACAAATGGATATATTATTACCTCTTCCGTAAGTTGAAGATAGTATTTATTTATTTTTGTAACTAATCCTATGTTAGTCCAATGAAATGATGCACCTTAGAATTCTTTCAACATTATACAGTACTCTATTCATGCCAGGATTCTTTGCTCTTATTTGTGAAAGATGCCAATGGCAGTGAGGAAAGACAAAGAGAAGAAAAGATAAAGTTTGGTTTGTTTCCTTTTTGATTTGGAATGAATCACCGGGTGTACTTAGTTTCTGTTCCTTTTCTTTAACATGAGTTTTCAACTTTGCTACTCATAAGTTTAAGTCTTATAAAGTGTTTCCTGCTGAAATGCCATGCTGACTGTTTTTCAGCAGCAAATAAATATTGCTGTCCTCACTAATTTGAAACAGTATGAGTTTTAAACCTCTAGCTGTGGGAGATTTATTAAGATTACAGTTTTCATCACCATCCCTTCAAGTCCATCAAGATAGGTCAAAGCTGTATAATTTAAAAAAAAAAAAACTAACAGCAATTTCCATTCTTTTTTGAATATGCTTTCTGAGCCACACAAGCTTGAAGTAAATGAAATATCACAGATATTTCAGATATCCACATATCCTTGTAAATATTTTAACCTGACCTCTGTTTTTGGATGTAAGAAAAATTGTTGACTATTTCATTTAACCGTAACTATGAACATAAAGTATTCCTTGGGTGAAAAAAAAAGGCATACTTTCTACACACTAAGTTATTTTTATGCTTTCTTTTTAAATAGTTATTTTATAATAGTTAAAATGAAAACATGTAATTTTGCCATTAACTCTGAAATGGTGAATATTGGTAAGAAACTCTTTTTTAATTATTGTAATTTTCTAAGTATCATTTCAATGAATTGCCTAATTACTATATTTATTGATTTACAGTAAGTTGCCTCTGGCAAATGATTAGATGGTAAATGGAACCATTTTGTTCTGAGTTCATTAATACTCCTGCAAACCGAGGTTCCAGAATACTTTAATAATTATGATGGTCAAAATATAGAAATAGCTTGAGAAAAATTCGAAAATGTTTCAAGAAATACAATTTACGGAACAGCCAGCATTTGAAATGACCCTCTCTTGTTGGATAGATTTAAATTAACACTCCAGTGAGAGTTAGTATTTTGCCTAATAGACCAGTCATGATCATGAAATTTTGAGAACAAATTGCATCATTATATAACAAATCCAATTTTAAAGGCATTAATTGAGTCATTTTTTTCTAAGATACTACAATGAATACTTTTATAAGGAAAAAAATGACTCCTCTAAAGCTAATGACCAATTAAACAATACAGTAACCCTTGCTATGCGTAAGTTTTCACTCAATATTTATTCAGTGAGTAAATATACCTATTATATAAGTCTAAGTTTTCAGGTTAGAATAATTTACTTCTAGTGATTTTTGTATATTTATGCATATCGAGTACTAGATTTCAAGAAAATCACATTACCTACTTTGTAAAAGATAATACTTCAGTTGTACTAATAAGATATGGCAGAAAATCATTAATTATCAGGTTTACCTTTTACTCATGTATTCTTTCCCTCTGAGGGGAAAAAAAAGTTTCTTTTTTATTCCAATTTTTGAAATAGCTTAGGAAAGTAGAAAAAGCACTGAACCATTTTGTCACTTGTGATCCCAAACAAATCACTTAAATTTTTATGACTTCTTTGCTGCCCCTGGACAGTAATTAAAATGGCATAAACCTATGTGACCAAACTCCTCCCACTCACTAGACTTTTGCTCACTTTCATGAATTGCTCCATAAACTCAGAATATAAATATGGTAGCACAGGTTTCTATGTAATTGTCAAAGCCCCCTTATACTTTATAAGCTGAAAATCTAACACTGCACTCTTGAGCTACTCTGCACTTCCTTCAACTCCTTGGGAATTCCATGTGTTTACTTGGTCCGAGTTACTTCTGACGCCAGGCAGACAAGAAAGCAGAGAGTGGACACATCTCCATTGTTTCTCACCGTCACAGAGAGTCATTGTTGAAGACTAATTGTGCCTTGTCCCTTGAATGTTGTCCACCCTTTGGTGGTACCAGGTCTTGAGTACCATTCACTCAGTGTGCTGCCGCACACATAGGCTCTGAATCTCTCTCTTACACTCTTTCTCTCTCTCCTTCATTTCTCATCCCCATTCTTCCTCACAATACAACATCTTAACCTGATTTCTGGGTCTAGGAGGAATTCTTAGCCCAGCTATGTTGTTGTCAGCCCTACTCTTCATCCTGGCCCCTTAAGCCATTGTATTGAGTCTAGGTTACTAGCTTGGTTTTCTGTATGCAACATATTTTACTTTACGATACTCTCACTAAGTCTTTGCTGGGTTTATCCAGTTTTATTCTAATTTTGTAACCTGGGAGGTAAGAGCTGATGCCTTTAATTATAGAAGTTCCTGAGCTCTGAAGCAAAATGAGTGATCTATGAAGTAGGGATCTAAAGCAAGCTTACCCAAACATTAACAACCAAATTAAAGAACATTAACTTTGTATCCATGCTAGTACTAGTGAATATTATCTGCACTGGAAGATTTACTTCAAGGGACCTTTACTCATCACCATAGTCAGAAAAGCTGTGGCCTTTTAAATAATCCCTTTGATAGGTAATTCATTTGAATCTCTCCCTACACAGTTATCATGAGAATTGTGCACATCCAAACATTGTAAAATCTAAAATGTTAGGCTTACTAAAGTAATTCAAATTCTCTACACACATATTTCCAAATGGTATGGTGCATATGGAAAAATAAGTCCTTTAGTCAATGGTCCTATTCATTTGCAAATGTGCAGATGGAATCTACAAGTAGAGAAAATGATTGCTTTGCAATTATTAAAAGATGGAATATATACATATATACCTAACGTTATTCATGTCATTATTTGTAGTGTTTTTATTCTATTTTAGTTTTAAATCAATTAAATCCATCAATATTAATTGAATTAAATATTAAATATCAAACATATGATTTAAAACAATTATTTCTTAGTGTACTGAATTTAATGATTTCTTCATTCAAAAAATGTATTAGATAATTCTTGTAGAACATTAAAAAAATTTATATCCAAACCAACCAAAACTCTCAGTATGCTAATAATAGGGCTTTAAAACAAACACCTAAAGTTATTTCTTTTCTTTAGGTAATGATAGTATTTGAATGCAACTTACAATACGAATATTTTATATAGGGCTTAAAAAGATTAGTGAGTAGAATAATAAATATTTTGCTACTGCACACATATGACGTTGGCTTCATCTTCATATTGGAAAATCTTCCTCTGGATTTTATAGCTCCATCCTGTTATTCTTGTTTCCTGTCATAATTTTTCACCCACCCTTTCTTGTTAATTTTTCTTTTTAAGAAGAATATGCTCATTCCTCTAGCTCTGAGTGAAAGTATACCTGCTAACGCTCTTGTGCACTTTTCTCTTCTAACATTTGAATGAGATAAATTTCTGCCACAGACTATGTAGCTCTCAGGATGGGGCAAGTAGTGTTCCAGGGGATTCCAAGAGGCTTGTGGGGGCTGACATGTATAAAGACTTCAGATAATTAGCTGAATCTCTCAAGTCTTCTTGAAAATGTGCCACCTTCCTTTGCTTGCTTTATTACATCTTCTTTTCTGTCAAAAGTTTAAAATGTGGTCCTTTTACCCAAATTTCCTTCTTTATCTGCTACCTAGTATAGAATGTTGCAGAGTATGAAGGGGCGTTGAACCAAAGGATTAAATTTGAATTTTTAAGCTCACATTTACTACCTCATGACCTTAAGTAGGTTTACCTTTAGTCTCATCTCATTATACGATGTTACTACCTCCTCACCATATGTTGCTGCTCCATTGGATATCACCTCCTCATTACGTGATGCTACTACATTTATTGGGAAATTTATATTAAAGATCCTATCTGCTTGGTTCATTGTTAATGTTCAGTGGATGTTAGCTGAACATAAACAGGTGTTGGTGAATAGATATGTAAATGAACTTGGCTACATTTGAACAGAAATTATTGTTTCTATTGTAATTTTTCATAAGTTTCTAATTACTTATCTTGCTGAATTTTAGGGCACTTTAAACATATTGATTTATTCATTGACCATTCCCCATGTGTCTAGTATTTATAACATTGTGCTAAGTATCATGGCAAAGGGGACTCAGATTGGTGAAATAATTATGAGACCTTATTTCCTCTCATTGGTTCAGCTTTAACTCTTCTTTGCTCTGAGCTTTTGTGCTTAATTCTGTTTCCTTAACTAATAACAGTTGTGGCCAAGGGGCTATATTTCTTTCACCCCAGGTTTTGTGAAGTAATACATTCTCGAGAAGTATTTATTAAAAGAAGGAATAATTGCATAAAGCAGGAAGAGTTCAAGGGGGTTACTGACTTAACAGTGGATGTGAACGCATGCTCAGGCAGATCTGGTGTGATTCAAGATGTCTTCCCCAAAAGGCTTGACATTTTTTCTCTGCCATGAGTTTTGGCATCCAGTTCTATCAATCATGAATTGAGCATCATCTTTTAAAATAAAGGCACCTGAGAGGGAATTGAAGGCTATTGTTCTTGCATCATTATAAGTTAATGATTTTGTGTGCATTTCCTTCCCCAAGCTCTAGGCTCCAAAAGTATTTGTTGTAATTAAAATAAAATTAGTTTGTTTTCCTCCCACACCTAACTAAGCTTAGCTGCACCAATTCAATGGGATCTGGGGAGGAGATTAAGACTCATTTGAGAACCTTGAAGGAATTGTACACACTTTTCAGTGAGCTCGAGTGGGGTACTACGTTTGATTGATTAAAGCTAATTGAAAATATTTGTGAAATAGATTTTGCCATCCTGGCTTGAGAACCTAATTACCAATAAGGACATTGAATACACGGAAAACAAAAATATGATCCAGATTTCTAATTACTCTGGATTGTTTGAACAGGTCCTTTCTGTAATTTAATTTTTTCCTCACACGGCGATAAAGTTATATTGTGCTTTAGGTGATTGAGGCAATATATATTACAAGATAATTAATCGAAAAAAGAAAAATCAGTGGTTAATAAAATAGTTATTTATTGCCTAACAACTGCTGAAGAGTTTCACATTATTTCCTTTAGTTCTTATCAAATCCTTATGAGATTAGTAACACTATCACCCTAGTCTATAGACAAGGAAAGGGACCTGGAAGGAGGAGAGAAAGTCAATAAATGATAGGGCCAGAATTTGAAACCAGGTCTCTCAGTGCACCTCACCATTGTTGCATTGCCCTGAGCCCATATTCATCTATCCATCAAAGATCAGTGGGTCCTGTCTTTGTGCCTGGCACAGTGCCTAGGTAGGCTAGAGGATAATGCAAACATCCCTGTTTGTGTCTTATAGAGTTTAGATTCCCATGGAAGGAGAGAAATTACGAGAATGAACACACAAATAAATATGCACTTACATGTTGCTATCTATTATTTGAAGTAAAAAGATAGGTATGATGAGAGAGGAAAAGGGATGCAACTTAATTTAAATAATGTAATGATGAGGTTGGAGTGGTCAGGAAAGGTTTCCTGGGAAGGTCTAATGGAGGCAGGGTTTGTGTGGGGTCTTAAAGGATGAATATGATGTAGACAGACTAAAGGAAAGGAAGGGGTTTGTAAAAGGACAAATACTTAAAAAATTCGTGAAAGTAAATAAAGTTGGTTCTTTCCAGAGACTGTGAGATTAGTCTGGGTGGGCTTTGTGTGTGCTCGGTCATTGAGCTGGCTGCAACACCAAAGCCAAAGGGTTTTAAGATCCTGCCTGAACTTGTCTGCCAAGCCTCTCTGGATGCCCTTATACCATAAAGTTAACCAGCTGAAACTGCCTCACCCCCATTTTGTCTCCCTTTCATAGGCAATGCTATTTATCTAAATTTCCTGGACATTTTATCTTATAGACATTTTCAGAGTTTTCCAGGGGCTTTTCTGACAATAGTTTTCTCACAGCTTGAAAAGGAACAGATAAACTCTAATTTGAGTTCCACCAAATAGTTTCATCATCCTCTAAGCTTTTGGAAATGTCTATTCCGTGGATTATAGTCTGTGGAAAATGTGTATATATTTCATGGAATATACTCCATGGAAAAATCAGTTTGGAAAGCACTGTATACTATACCTCTGAGATCATGGTCTCCAGTAAAACATAAAACAAACAAACAAAAATGATCAAAGTTGCACCAAAAATCATGTTTCAAGCAGCATTTCTCTAAGTCATTTGATCATGAAAAACTTTTCTGTTGCTGTTGAGGTTCTTTAAGAACTTTACCTTCTACTCATAGTTTGGGAGAAGCAGCTTCAACTCCATCACATAAAACATAAAACTCTTTCTAAAGAAGGCATTTGGCTTCTTAAATTACTACTAGACAAAATGAGATATGAGTAAGCAACTAATAATTCAACCACATTTGGTACTTTGTCAGCATGTAATCAAATCAATTTACATGGCACTGAAAAGCTATTCATATGTTTAATCTCATCTCTTACTTTTGTACTATTTTAATTGACCTCTCTGTTAATCAGTTTGGGGCAAACCAATCCTGTTGGAAGGAAAATTTGTACATGTATTTCATTTCAAAGTCTCTCCTAAAAATAGGTCCTAAATATAATGATCAAAAATATAACCTTGTATCTTCTTAATATCTACCATCCACATACATTTTTGAATTAGTATTCTCTCCTACGACTTATCCTGTCTAACATTTAAGGAATTAACAGTTTTTAATAAATTAGTCCAAACTTTTTCAATATGTAAATTAATTCCAATTCTTAATTATGTCTTCTTAATTCAGTTTTCTCCCCCTTAGCCACATGTACACTTATAAAATATTTTAAAGATTGTCTTGAAGTGCAGTTATTAATATATCTCAATTTTAGTTTAAAAGTTCACTCTCTTCCAAAGTCATGGAGTCTCAGGAGCAAATGAACTTGGTAATACTTGCTTTGTTTTGTTCATCACATCTTGAGGTGCCCCCTAGGTTGCCCTGGACTTCATACACTCCATGCTGGGATCATCTGTTCTTTTTTCTAATTTGAGTTTTCCAGGTTTTTTTTTTCCTCTTAAGTTAGTTTTAAAATAATACCACCATCTTTTTGAAACACTTGGAGAAATGATAGTTTTTATTGCATTTTCTCTTTACTTCTGTCAGAATTAATTATACATTATATTGTAAATTTTTTTTCTAGTCCATGTTTGGGTAAAACAGTATTTGTTGAGACAGGAACAGTGATACTCCAGATACATCATTCAAGAATGTTTCAGAACACCTCCTAATACTTTGAAATACTATAGACGCAAATCTGGAGCCGCAGAGTAACTTGCCTAGTATCATACAGCTCGAAGAGGCAAAGCCCTGCTTGGAACTCAGGTTTTTCTGAGTCCGAGTATGTGCTCATGCTTCTCCACCACAAAACCTCACTTCATTAATAAAATACTAAGGATGACCGGCTTGGTAGTAACCCATGCAAATGCTAAGCTGCCATGATTTTCCAGATATTACTTTAATAATCTAATTAGCACCCAGTGGCTAAACATTATGCAGTAGGAGCATGTGTACAAGAGAGAAAAAAGTTAGATTTATTGGACGAAGACAAAAATGATACATTCTTAGGAACAGATATTAGCTAATGGCTAAATGTGAAAATTTGCGTTTTGAGGCACAGTGCACTTAGATTAGCAAATCCGTGCTTCTGGTTTAGCTTCTTTGTTTCCTATTTGCTACAGGTTAGCATACAGCTTTCTAATGAGATGTGCATGCGCCTGTGTGTGTTTGTAAGACAGACAAAAATTATCATCAGATAGCACTCTTTAATGAGAAAATGTGTAGAACTTTCAAATTTGCCTTACTCTTAAAGAAAGACACATAAAGAGATAGCCTCAGATTAATCCATATCTAAAATTGCACCCTAATTTGTACTAATCCCTTTTTAACCACTTCAGTCAATAATGATACATGCAGTTTATTGATTTGTATTTTTACTCAACATATATTGCTGGGGTGATTTTCTTAGGTCAGACTCTTATTCTATGCACTGGGGACAAGGCTAAAATCAGACTGAAATGGTCTTTGCCCTCATGAAGTTTCTTTTAAAGGGTTTGAAGACAAACAGTAAACTTGTAAACAATTTACAGATTGTGAACAGTGATATAAAGCTGCTATACTGGAGGGTAAAGTGTGCGGGTTGACATTTAAGCTGAGTCCTGACGAATGAGAATGAACTAGTCATGCAAAAATCTCACTGAAAACAGTTCTACTCAGAAGGAATGGCAGGTGCAAAGCCCTAGGTCAGGAAACATCTTGGCATGTTTAAAGAACATTAAAAACAAAAACAAAAACACCACCCACAACATCTCGGACTGCAGTGAGCAAGCTAAAACAAAAAGGTATTGGTTCTATTTTATGTGCAAAGGGTATATCAGAATGTTTTTAAGCATAAAAATGATATAATCTGACTTTTATAAGTATTAGTTCGGATGAAATATAGAAAGCTGATTATAAGAAGCGTGGCATGAACAGTAGTTTCAATCCTATATTCCATTTTTCATATTTCTTGGAGCTGAATGGGGCTGTGTCACTAGTGGGCTTAGTCAGCAAAATCCCCCATGAACATGTCTCCAGTCCTTCACATTTTGGACCACAGCAGTGGTGGAGGCTGAATGCTCCAGATACTGCTTCTGTAAGATGGCAGAGTCCCAGCCAGCCTATGACCCTAAATGACTATATGCATCAGAGTCCCCCGAAAATCCATAAGAAACATGTTAAAAGAGCATGAGATGAATACTAGTTGGGTTAAGCCACTGCAATTTTGGAATTGTTTGGAACCACATTATAACCAAAATTATTAGGGGTCATACAGAGAGCAATGTGGGAAGAGGAAACAAGATAAAAATTGTAATAGTTTGCGTGAGAAGCAATGTTGTCTTGAATTACTGGTGGTTGCAGTGTAGAGAGATCAAATTGAAATGGATTTGAATTACATTATGTAGGTAAAGCAGATAAAGCCAGTGGGCAGACTGGATGTTCCGAGTGCCTTCTAAGAGGAGTTAGTCTATTTTATCAATTGTCTCGTGGAACCTGAAACCCATTCCCACACTGACCTCTATTATCGCCTCTGTAAGAGGAGTTGGAAGCCTGGAACCTACATTCTCTAGACTCTCTCAGAGGCAGGGTTCCAGTTTATGTCCTGCAAATGGAAAACTCTTGTTAAAGATTTGATAGGATGAGAAGAATGGAGAGTTTCTTTGACTTCAGTGTGGAGGTGTGAAAGCTTTGAAAGATGGCAAACAGGAGATTTTTGCTAACAGATTGCAAGCATCAGTATGTGAATCAATCTAGTTGATGCCGAGAGCCTTGTCTGGGGTTGATGGTGATTTCTGCTCATAAGGATTTCTGGAAAATCAGCATCAGGTTCCCTGATCTTCTCTGTCCCCACTCACCCAACAGTTTCACAAGATTCTAATTCTTTGTATTAAAATCCCTTCTTAATGGAAATACCTAGCGTTGTTTCTGTTTTCCACACAAACTGTTCATTACCCAGTGTGATATAGCATATCTATTTTCTAACAAATCACCTTAGTAATCAGAGGAAACCAAGGCTCAGAAAGTTAAGGGCATTGTCTAAGGTCCTTTCATTATAATTGGTGTAACTGGCCCATAAAGCCAGTTCATAACTTGTGATTCATAACTTGTGCTCTTTCTATGGTATCATGTCTCTCTAAATCTTAATATTCTTCTCTATAAAATAGAATTTTAAACAATTCCCTTGTAATATTAGAGCCTATGATTGACACTATCACAATTTATGCATTCTTACTCCAGCAATGAAATTTCTGCTTATAAGGAAATGATACCTAGTGGTGCATCTTGGCACATTTTTATTTTCCATCTGATTCTCATTTTCACATAAAGCTACCAAATCAGATTTCATAATTTGAAACTCTTTGAATTTGCTGGTTTAGCTTACAGGTAAATGATACTATGCAGAACTGCTGTTATGAATCCAATAACACCATAGTGAGAAATGAAAAAATAGACATTATTGAAGAAGTGAAGGAAAAGATTTTAAAGAACTGATTTTTGAGTCAAATGCCTTTCATTGCAGAGAGAGGGACATTAAGGAAATGCCTAAGTAAGCAGAATGTTGCAGCTGTAGGCTTTTGGTTTTTGGTTTCTTTCTTTCTTTCTTTCTTTCTTTCTTTCTTTCTTTCTTTCTTTCTCTTTTTTCTTTTCTTTTCTTTTCTTTTCTTTTCTTTTCTTTTCTTTCTTTCTTTCTTTTTTTTTTTTGCAAAGATATTTTTCTCAAATGCCCTGGGAACACATTTTTTTTTTTAACTTCTCAAAATAAACTAAATTTAGTCTTTCTTCTTCATAGTCAGGAGTGTCTTTTTCATTCAGACAACCTTTATATAAATACAATGGGCGAGTACCTGGTTGGAAATAGTTGATTAGGAGAAGTAAAGAGAAGCAGACACACATACACTTAGACCACATGAGTAAATGCATGTGAGTGAGTATATAGAAGACAATATACCATGTTTTAGGTTTCACTGAGTGGCAGTCCCAAAAGAACTGAGAGGTCTTAAAAATCAAGTGAGATTATTCAAATATCATTCTGTTATTTATAGTATATACAGCATATTAGTCTGCTCTGGCTACAACAAAATATTGCAGATGGGGTGGCTTACACTATTTATTTTCTCATGTTCTGGAGTCTGGAAGTTCAAGGTCAAGGTGGCAGCAGCTCTGGTTTCTTCCAGACTTGACATGGTCACCTTTTCACCGTGTCCCACATGGCTTTCCTCTGTGCACACAGACAGAGACATCTTTGGTGTCTCATCCTCTTCTTATGAGGACACCAGTCCTATTGAACCAGAGTTCCACCCTTAGGACTGCATATAACCTTCATTAACTCCTTAAAGGCTCCATCTCCAAATATAGTCATGTTGGGGGTTAAGACTTCAACATGTGAATTTGAGGGGGGACACAGTTCAGTCCAAAGCATATACATAACAAGGATTCAATAAATATGTGTAGAAATGAATTTAAGACTAGTACATTATAGATGGAAATTATGATTTATGTCATCGTATCAATTTTCAAGTGACGATTACAAAATATTTCCCTAAAATATGGACAGGAATACCTCTTCAGTTACAAAGTCAGAGGACTCAGAAAGGATATACCGTTTTTATGCTTTGACAGAAAAATTTTCAATATTTTTCCTTATATTTTTATTCACTGAATTTGTGAATGAGGGCAGTA